>NC_139715.1:12310458-12345458 GCF_964188405.1 Protomyctophum parallelum | reverse complement strand
AGAGAGAGCAGCTCATATCAAACCCCGATGTGGTCGCGGATGACCAGCAACGGCAGAGAAAGTATAGCGTGGGCGGATGAAGAAGTTTAGGAGAAGAGAAGCAGAGAGATGATGATGATGATGATGATAGTGGACAATTTGTTCTCCTTATCAGAGGTCAGGGGTGAAATGGTGAAAATAATTTGTGGATTTAGTTCTAGCCTACTTGGAGAGACAGATGTGATGTGCAGCGTTGTCGCAGATTGAACATGGTTGTTTCACTTCATTGGAGGTGATTGTATTGTCCTGTGTGACCAAAGATGCACCCTCTTTGAATTGCCAAAAAGGTTGAAGAAACGTGCGTGCTTCTCAGCTGGCAGCTCTGAAATTATAATTCTATAGGTGTACCGTATTTCCCAAATAATGGTGGGATACAAACGGCTATTATCTGTCACAAAAGACAAAAAGCACATCCCCAAGGCCAGCCGGGGCGCCGGATGGAGGGGAAAGGAACTGGTCGGAATAACGTGTTCCTTCCACGCGCTACGTCCGGCCGTTGAAACTCCCCCCGTCAGGTGAAAAGAAGCAGCTTGGACTCCTCATGCATAGAAGGAAGCATGAGGTCAGTCCGCTCCGTCCGCTCACTGGGTGAAAAAATGGGTTGCAAAATTGTGGGATAAAAAATATTAGAAAACAAAAGCTCAAAATAGAAAATCAACAAATCTAATTTAGTCTTCAGTGTTTGACACAAAAGCAGCTACGTTTGTTTCTATGGTTTTGGATGCTATTTTTGACTATGAATGATGAACCAAGGGTTAAATTTGTAAAAAAAAATAACTAATAGAATACGCACATCACTTGGTAGAGGTGCTGGGTTCAAAAGTAGCATCAGAAAAAGAGAAAAGAACCGGCACACTCATCTGCTCCAAAAGCTATACTTTATTGAGAACTTTATATAACTCAATTTGTAAAAAAAAACATAACCCTACTTCAGTTGCAACTGACTCATTCACAGTGTGAAGGTCGGTCTCTCTATAAAACAGGGGTTTCATTTCCACGACCCACATAACTCTCAGAGTTACATATCTATTATTAACCCATTTAGACCTGGGAACTGATTCTACTAAATGTCTTCTAGATCATGACCGTTTTCAGATGAGCTTGCAGATCTGCTATTTTTCAATAGCCAAAGTATAACACGAGGCTTAAAAAACACCAAAAGGGGTTCCATTCCTGCAGGGTTAAGGGTTTTGCTTTAGCTACTGAAAAATAGCAGATCCACAAGCTCATAGCGCGCCACCGAGTGGCGCGCTACGAGCTTGTAGGTCTGCTATTTTTTAATTGAAATGCATCAAAACAAACGGGTGTCAATATTAAACCGCCTCCAAATTTAAGAACTAAATACACTTTGAACGCATTTCCACCCGACAGTGACGAGATATAACGACACACATTCATTAGTCCAGTGTTCAAATGCTTTTAAAAGGGAGACCTCACCTCTATAGGCAATTGTTTTCTACCGTGCTGGCATTAGTGTTGACGCTTACGTTGCTTAGCTGTTATCGTCTCCGTGATGCGTCTGCAACGTGCAGACTCTCAGGGACAGTGTTGGGCTCATTACTCACGAACAAAAAGGAGTAATTTCACTTTTTATTTCATTTCATTTGTGACACATTTGGGACACATTCTGAAAACTATTGAATAAATCATCACTTGTTTCTCTTTCTCTCTCTCTCGTTTCAAACGGACTTTTGGGGCTTGTTTTTCCTGTAAAGTCTCTTTTAAATATTGCCCTGCGTTCTTTGAGGGTTGGTTCTTGAAGTGTAGATTAGAGTTTCCTAATCTTGTTTAAACCATGGTTCTCAAACGTTTTCATGTCAAGTACGTCCATGTATTTCCCCACCGAGCCCAGACTGCGACTGCCATGATTCTCCCCGTGTCGGTGTCAGACTCTGATATCGGTGGCGAGTCAACACAGCAGGGCCACCGCTGGGTGCAAACACCGGCTCGCTGTATCGGCCCTTAATTGCTTGGGGTTGCACGGAGGAGGTCTCTGCCTGCCGTGTGATGTAGAAAGCCAGCGCAATCCTAAAATGTAGCGAGAAAGTGTTTCACGTTGCATTGCAAGATCTGCACAGTCTCTCCTGTTCTGCACTTTGCACTATAAGCTCTGCTCCTTTGCAGTTGCGCTACATCTGAGTGGTGTCTCTCATGCACGCGCGCACACGCACGCACGCACGCACGCACGCACACACACACACACACACACACTGTCGCCAATCGTCGATTTGTTGGTCGGAGATGACTGAGCTCCACAAGCAGTCACGAATGCATTTAGAATTGCCACTTCAACAGAGGATCTAGTTCGTTTTGCAGACTTATTATTGTGGTTAATGTTTTTCATCAGCGCGAGAGCAGAGCAGACAGAGCGCATCTGACAGATCGAGTCATAATGACCAGTGCAGGCTGCTGCGCGCGGCAGTGAAAGCGCATGTTAGAAAAGGTGTCGGGCTTCGGACCGGGTTCGGGCTGTAGAACTGCAGTATATTTCGGGCCTGTGCAGATGAAATAAACGCTTAAACATGTAGCTAGGTGTAATGTTAGAGACCACAGAAGTGAACCTTTCAAGCCTGTTTTCTCAACTCGCTGTTTTTCTGCACATCTCCAAAAAACTGGTGGGTCAAACTGAACAACCAATTATGTCAATTTGAATCTATGATTCCCTGCTTTCATAAGACATGAAAAAAAACCCGAAAATCACAGCGTCACAGTGCAGCACCACACGGTGATGATAATTCAGATTAGTTGATTCAAGAGTCAAAACATTCCCGTCTGCACCTACAGTATGAACCGAACATTCATAGGATGCTTATTCTCACCGGCGGCTCTAGGATTGTAATCAAAGTAAAGACACCTTGTAAAAGACGCCCTCTGGCTCGCTTTCTCTTGATAACACCAGCTACCATTATCTGTTCATTGGCAGGGATTCAGACTTTTGCCCTTGTATTACTTTCACTTTACTGACTTTTGGGACTTATAGGGGTCATCATACTTAGCGCCCCAGCCTGTGTCCTCCGTGAGGAGAAAGCCCAACAAACCTCAGTGAGACCTTTAGGAGGGCCATTATAATCCACCACTCCTGAATGGAGTGTCTGGTTGGCTGAGAGTATAGGCTACAGCCGCTACATGTATAGGATAGACTATAAACACTTAAACCCTATACTTTGATGACTAGAGTCCCCCGGAGTATCTTTTATTGGGGGAGGCTTGACCAGTTCTTCAGCAGACAATTATTTTCAATATTTCAATGTTTTTTTTCTCCACAGTAGGAGTCTTTCTTTCACTCTCCCCCCCCCAAGGTTGCAGCACCTATATAGTCCTTCCATTAAAGCAGCCATGCTCGTAGAGGCTACTGTATTTTCATTGAATGTCAATGTCACATTCCCACAATATGGATGTTATGGTTCAAGTGGCTTATGTAAGTGGGAAGTCACTCTGGGGGCCTTCACAGTTTAGCAGCCAGCCAGGGCAACCACGGGCCTGAGACCACCGTAGCCTGGGTCAATCTCTACTGTGCATCCAGCCAGCTAACCAGTTCTAAACCAAGACAGGCAGGGCTGCTGCCTATACCACATACCAATAAGGAAACCAGTCAATCAACCCCTGAGTGCTTGAGCCAAGCAGTCAACCAGAAAGAACAGGCGGGGGGAGGTTTCAGAGGGAAGCTGGAAGTACCTTCGCTAAAAACGCCGGGACAGCGCTCCAGACGTCCCAAACTCTTCTCCCTTCTGGCTCCAAAACAATGGAATGCACTTCCCTTTACAATCAGAACCGCAGATTCACTCCCAATCTTCCGCCGCAGTCTGAAAACGCACCTCTTCAGACTCCATCTTAGCCCACAGCACTTGCTGCATACTTGCTGGCCTCAACATCCTACAGGCATAATGCATAGGCTCAACTTATGTAACTTAAATAGCATGTTGTGTAGACATAGCACTCTATAGTGTATAGTTTTCCTTAGATAGATATTCCACTGTTAGGTTCTTAAGCTTAGCGTAGGATTCATGATGACTTTTTTATGTTTTGATGTATTACCATGTTTTTTGTTCTTGCTTATTGTAAATCGCTCTGGATTAACGGGAACCCCTGTTGGTGTTTTAAGCGTTATGTTATGCTTTAGCTATTGAGAAATAGCTAAAGCACCGAGTGCCGCGCTATGAGCTTGTAGATCTGCTATTTTTTGAAAAATCGTGAAAATGTAGTGCAAATCTTTGAATATATATTATCATATCATAATTATTCAGTGTCCCAGCCCCCAGCCCACAGGTTGGGAATACCAGTGTCGTACAAAATAAGGACGGGGGTCCGTAGTTTTTCATAGCATTTCCGTGTGTGTGTGTTTGTGTGTGGGGGGGTGGGTGCAGTTCCATTTTACATAAGGGTATTAAGCAGATGCCTTTCAGTCTATTCACTTCCCTCCCCCTCCCCTTGTATGTATGTGCCGCGGCTTGGACCAATCCAATCCCTATATACTCACACACGCGTACCAACACACACGCAACATGTTTGTAATGCTATACTTGTGAGGACACCAAACGTTTCAGGAACGGTGCATTTTATGAATGCCATTTAGATGTTTTTTTTAACCAGAAGACTATAAGCCGGAAAATAGCAAATCTAACAAGCTTGCTCGGTGAACGACACACACGTGGCACGGAGCGAAGTGTAAATCAGACATTACTTTAATCTCTGATCCCTAAACATGACCTCTGGATGTTTAATCCTAACCACAGCCTGAACCTTTTCTTAGAATTCTACAAAACAATCTCTAGAAACAACTCCTGCACCATATCCGTTTTTCAAATTCTACTATGGGTGCCATTTGGTCCTCACAATTGTAATACAAACATTACACACACGCGCACGCGCACCCTCACACACACACACACACACACACACACACACACACACACACACACACACACACACACACACACACACACACACACACACACACACAATACCGACAGTCAAGTCTAGCAAGCCGGGGAGAGCCCATGAACCAACCGACCAATCCCCAGCCGACCAGTGACATCATCTACTTATGCAAAAGCTGATGGGCAGTTGACTGAAGATTAACCCTGAGGGCTCAGCCCTGTGTGTGTATGTGTGTGTGTGTGTGTGTGTGTGTGTGTGTGTGTGTGTGTGTGTGTGTGTGTGTGTGTGTGTGTGTGTGTGTGTGTCGTGCGTGCGTGCGTGTGTGCGTGCGTGTGCGTGTGTGCATGTGCATGTGCGTGTGTGTGTGTGTGTGTGTGTGTGTGTGTGTGTGTGCGTATGTACATGTGTGCATGCGTGCGTGCATATGCATCGCAAAATCAAGTGTCGATTTAGTTGGCCGGGGTCCCCTGGGGGTCAAAGGTCACTTTCTGAAAATAGCCGATCTACAAGCTCACAACGCGTCGCAGCGTGTCAGTCTTAATTTTAGTCGACGAAATCAAAACTGCACTACAGCAAATCTAAAGCTCTAAAGTGTGGCGATGCGATGAAATTGTAGATCTGCTATTTTCACTATACCTTTGCATTTTGGTGGAAAATGGACAAAATGTATACTATATTGTAGCAACACATTGATATAAAAAGATAGTACTTTACTTTGAATACGTAATATTTTAACGTTCGCTCTTAAAGAATACTGTATAAATTCAAAGATGTGCTCTACATTTTCACGGTTTTTCAAAAATAGCAAACCTACAAGCTCGTAGTTAGTAGCTCGTAATTGAATTGAATTGAATTGAATTGAATTGAATTGAATTGAATTGAATTGAATTGAATTGAATTGACTAGACTAGAGGATTTCACAGCACATCGGTCCTCCACACACGCAACAGTTATTCAAAGTCCCTCCAATTGATTATGAACAATCAATAATCGATTGTTTAATTTGAACAATCCATTAATACTCTATCTATGGCGGCCATGTCACTACGGTATGGGCAAACAGACAATAGGGCAAAACAGTAACCCCTTTGTGGCTCCACAGATGTTTTTATTTTTCCCATAGAGATTTCCCGAAAATATTTATATTCATTATTTTAATGGAAACAAGCCCTCCAGGCTCCTGGTGAATCCTGACCATAAAACATCAATACAAAAATGTTATAACATATTTGTTGACATAGAAACAAATGCATTATTGGTCACTATTTTCTAACACGGAGCCTGCCAGAAGCATAGAAAGCGTAGATTAACCTTTGTCTGGCAGCCCGCCAACAGCGTAGCCTACGTTTTCTAGGATTTATATTTTTTAATCCATGTTTTGATCGGATCGCATCGATAGCTGTAAATGTGTTAATGAGCAAGTCTGAGCGTGTTGGCAAGGGCCCTTTAGCTATTGAAAAATAGCAGATCTACAAGCTCATAGTGCGGCACAGAGTGAGCTTGTAGGTCTGCTATTTTTGAAAAATCGTGAAAATGTGGCGCAAATCTTTGAATATATATTCTTTCAGAGCGAACGTTTTTAACTCAAATCTTTGCTTCTGGAGGGTCCCTGGAACAACATATTTTCAGATGGGGGTCCGCGGCCAAATACATATAATTCTAGGGGTCCTGAAAACGACTGACATACAGGTAGAAACATAGGGTTTTTCAGAAAACTGTCATGATTTAGAAGACATTTGTAGAATCGTCCTCAGGTTACATGTTGATGCTCCCCTGGACAATATTAGGGCATAGCAGTAGCGGCAATATTTATTTTCTTGTTTGTTACTTGAAATGTGGTGAGTTTCCAGGTTTTCATTTGGTTTTGGCAACGCCGCGAGCTCAGAATGCGCAGATACACAGTGTTCATTTAACTTTGAGAGTGTGCACGTGAATACTATAAGTCCATTTGTACTCTCTCAGAGTACAACTCTGGAGTTTACTATGGATGTACTGTGTACAGTTGGTGACAGCTGGTGGTGTGTGAGGCCATTCACTCTTATTTTGTGCTGTAGTGTGAGATTATGAGTCCCGCACGCACGCACGCACGCACTCTCTCTCTCTGTGTCTCTCTCTTCTGCTATCAGCATGTGTCTTTCTTAGACAAGTCGTTCTCAAAATGGGAGTCCTCGACATGAAAAGGGTTTGAGAAACGATGGTCTTCAACACAAGAGGAAAGATAGCATCAGCAGTCAAATCTAGTATTTTCTTTGTTTCGAATCTATTTAACTCACTATTTTATTTTGTACCTCTGCTTGTGCTTATGTCCTCCGTCCCGGCGGTTTGCCCCACGAGGTGGTACTGGTTGAGCCTGGAGCCGTCCTCCGCTACCACCACTGACTTGGCGGCCCCCTGGGTCCACGTGTAGACCACCTCTGACACTGGGTACGCATCTGAGGGACAGAGACACAGACACTGATGAAAACTAAATGGAAACTACATGAGAACTAAGCTATGGTGACTAAAACTAAGCTAAATGTATTGACAAGTTCGTCAACAAATAAAAACTAGACTAAAATGTTAGGAAGGGTCTAGTGGACAAGAGATCCAGTAAGTCATTTTACAATTAGTTGCATGCTGAAAATTGCAGATCTACAAGCTCACAACGCCATCACGCTGCGACGCATTGTGGGCTTGTAGATTGGCTATTTTCAAATAGCCAATAATGACTGTGTAAAAACAGTCATTACGACGGCATCAAGGCTAGGGTTTGGGATTCGGAACCGGGTCCATTTCAGACCCGGATCCGGAGCCGGTTCCATCGTTTTCTTTTATTAACGGTTCCCCAAACTGTTCTCATCAGTCGTCATTTAGCTCCGCTGTGTCTGTGCCTGCATGCAAGCAGAGCCTGGGGTGACGTCACCCCACCTACATGAGTGAGTCAGGGAGGATACGCCCACTGTTCTGTCGGAGAGAGTGGGACAGTATGTGGAAGAGATCTCCGTCTAGATGTACGTCTACAGAGCGTCTCATTAGGCGTATTGTACAACTGTTGTTAATGGTGTTCATTTAGAAAGCCAGTCTTTCTGTCTTTCTGTCTGATATTTTATGAATCACGTCTGCACTTATTTTTTACAACATATAAGCAAGTCAACTGCTTTCGGCTCTAAATTATTTCATAGCACGGCACCGAGTGCCGCGCTACGAGCTTGTAGATCTTCTATTTTTAGAAAAATCGAGAAATTGTGGCGCAAATCTTTGAATATAGTATTTCAGAGCGAACATTTTTAACTCAAATATATGCTTCTGCGGGGGGGGGGCTGAAATTGACATGCAAATGTGAAATATACACTTAAACATGTAGCTAGACATTACTCTATAAGCCATATCTCCAAAACTGGTGGGTCAAATTGAGAAACCAATGTCAATTTGAAGCTATGAAACCAGGCTATAAAAAAAACTATTTCTGAATATTTGTTTTCGACTCCTTCCGTTTCTGTTAGGTCTAAGAGAGAGAAGACTCTCACACACATAACATATTTCAAGTCATATCTGTCTCCCTCTCTTTCTCTCTCTCTCTTTCTCCCTCTGTGCCAGTCACTAAGGCACATCCGTATTGATTGTCTTGTAATACTTACCCCCCACCCCCTTTTGTCTAATTTCTAGGGGATCAGAATCCCTCCACTAGTCTGTCGTAGATAAGGAACGAGAGAGGGGCTTTCATGTGGAGAAGCCCCCCCCCGGGGGGGGGGCTGGAACAACATGTTTTCAGATGGGGGTCGGCGGCCAATTACATATCATTTTTGGGGTTCTTCACATGAAAATGTTTGAGAACGACTGACATAGAATTAGAAACATGAGATTTTTTTTAAGGCGTGTAACACTACAGTACAACACGTGATCAGAGTATGCGATTCATTCAACAATGGGGGAGAGGGACAGTGAGCGGGTCCCTCGACCACAAGGGTGGCCTTGGCAACAGCGCTTTAATCACAGAGTATTAGTGATCTTGTTGCTCGGAGACAGTTCGGTACATCTCCTGACCGACCGCTATAGCTTGGCTCTGCTGCCCGTGACATTTATAACATGAAAGGGAGTACCGTGCTTTCTCATCACCGTGCGCGCGCGCGTGTGTGTGTGTGTGTGTGTGTGTGTGTGTGTGTGTGTGTGTGTGTGTGTGAGTAGTGAGTGGAGGCTCAACAGGTATTTATAATTTACATTGGAGAAGTATTCCCACCCTTGCCTGGGCCCAGGGCCAAATTATGGCGAGGTCAGAAGAATTAAGAGGGATTTCATTAAATGCGGCGAGTTCAGTGAAATATTTGTCCGTGGCGAGTGACCCAGAACCGTGGCAACTTTCCAACAGCTCTCTGCATGCACGCACGCACGCACGGACGTGTAACAGGACTCATACTGTAGTGTTTATTTTATGGGTTACACATGCACGCACGCGGTTAACGTTAGGATACTGCAGAAACGATAGGCTCATTTGAATTTCCTCCACTGTGTGGGGGTGCGATGCGGTCAGCTCCGGGCGGCTGTGCAGTACGTGTGTTTGTGCTGGCCGCATGGCGGCTTGTCTGACAGTATAGGCCAGTGTGTAAAGCACACTGCAGGGGTCAGGGGTCAAAGGTGACGGTCCTGCCGGCGGTAGACGGACAGCCTCAGATTAACAGGGACGGTTTACATGTCCCTCCCGCTGTGATGATGATGATGATGATGATGATGATGATGACATGCAGAGCGGAGCCTTTTGTCACACGTCAGTGGTTAACCCCGCAGCCATGTGCAGCGTGAGCACTGGAAGACAGGGGTGGCTGAGGAGAGGGGGTGGCTGAGGAGAGGGACTGGCTGAGGAGAGGGGGTGGCTGAGGAGAGGGGGTGGCTGAGGAGAGGGCAGTTCATCAAAATCAATCCATTTCATTGATTATCGGACAAAAATGAAATGACCCAGAGACACATATGAAACAGCCTCTATAGTCTTCCTGGGGTCCTGAATATAAATACAATACAGATGTACAGAAACTAAATGTACAAATTAAAAAAGAAAATCAGCCCAGTGTGAAGCGAGGGCTCTTTCACACAACATGAAATCACGACACTGGTATCGGTATTCGTTATCGGCTAACACAGAAATCGAGGTATCGGGATCGGATCGGAAGAGAAAAAAAGTGTATCGGGACATTCCTACTTTAAACCTATTATGTACAGTGCATATACTGTACATAGGCTAATTGAATGAAAACAGCTGATCTACAAGCTCACAACGCATACTGTGTGTTGAGTTAGATAACAGGATGAACCTACATCCATGTGTAGTTGTATCATTTTATACACTCTCACTGAGACACACGGAAATGTAACTCTTCACCAGTGTTGTTTTTGTCGACTAAAACCAAGATGAAAGATGTTCGTCGACTACCTTTTTTCACAGACGAAAACTAAATGGAAACTAAATGAAAACTAAGCTATGATGACTAAAACTAAGACTAAATGTATTGACAATTTCGTCAACAAATAAAAACTAAAGACTAAAAATTTAATGTTAGGAAGGGACTAGTGGACAAGAGATCCAGTATAAGTCATTTTACACTTGGTTGCATGCTGAAAATAGCAGTGTGAAATCAGACATTACGACGGCATCAAGGCCCGCCAAAACACATTTTAGTCGACTAAATCGACTGTAGATTTAGTCGACTAAAATCGCATGACAACACTAACACATTCCAGGTGACTAAAATGTGACTAAAATGTGACTAAAACTAAATGAAAACTAATCAAAAGACGACTAAAATCTAATTTTGCTGCCAAAAACAACACTGCTCTTCACACACGCTCCATCGACCACACATCCCACACTCAAGGACCCCTCAAGAGTTCCCTGAGGGGGTCCTAATGGACCCCTACGGGTCTGTAATTTTGAGCGTGCAACAAATAGAACCAAATTACCAGGTCCATTTGGTTCCATCTGCAGTCTCTCAGAGTCATGAGGGCCCTTGAAATAACGTTTGAGAATCAGTGGACTAATAAAATGAGTCAGCTCATGCATCGAGACATCCACTTAAAAAGTAGCCCTGCAGCAGCTGACAGTAATTGAGCGACAAAGTGAATGCAATTCAAATGAGTGTGCGTGTGTGTGTGTGTGTGTGTGTGTGTGCTAGTAGAGCAAGGTATTTATCATTTACATTGGAGACCCCCCCCCTGCGTGGCCCAGGTCCAAATGACGGCGAGGTCAAAGGAATTACAGGGATTTCATTAAATGCGGCGAGTAACATGAAAGATTTGTCCGTGGCGACTGGCGAGTGAACCAGAACCGTGGCAACTTTCCAACAGCTCTGCTCTCTCTCTGTCTCTCTCTCTCTCTCACACACACGCACGTGCACGTGCACACACACACGCGCGCACACACGCACGTGCACACAGAGCATTGCAGACTTTTGCAGCGGCTTCGTTTGACGAAGTTGTGCCAATAAGAGACACCTGCTTCTTTACTTGTAAGTAGATTAACAGAGCAAAATGTGTGCGACTAATTATCCGTCACGGAAGTGTCGTGTTAAGAGCTTCATCCCTTTAGCCCAAAGACAAGAATTGTCTCTCCGTGCACCCTCCTCCCCCCCGCCCACCTACAGCAGGCTCAGCCTGCCCATGACCTTTGCATGCATGCATGCATACATGCAATTTAGAACTACTTTGTTACAAGTAAAAGTACGGAATTGAAAATGTACTTGAGTAAAAGTACAAAAGTATCGGCATCAAAATGTACTTAAAGTACTAAAAGTAAAAGTACTCATATTGCAGAATGTCCCATTTCACAAGTTCAAAATGTGTACAAAATCTATTGAAAATAGCCGATCTACAAGCTCACAATGCGACGCGTTACAACGCACTGTGAGCTTGTACATCGGCTATTTTCAATTGGTCGAAATGTATAGGGTTGAAGTAGTTGAATGTATGTTTTCTAATCAAAATTAAAATCGCCAAAGTAACTAGTAACTAAAGTTTTCAAATAATTGTAGTGAAGTAAAAGTACACATTTTGGCTCTGAGATGTAGTGGAGTAGAAGTAAAAGTAATGGAAATTGGAAATACTCAAGTAAAGTACAAATACCTCAAAATGGGGATAGTTCCGGCCATAGGACTAGGAGCAATGTTTGGAACTATAGCCCACTCTCCTACTCTACACTCTGGTCTGAGGTCATGTTGTGTGTGCGGAGTGATGGCTATAGTGGGAAGCCAACTGGTTCTCAAACTTTTGCATTTCAAGGACCTCTTCAGGGTTAATTTGGTTGCATTTGTATACTGTCACTTGTACACTTGTACGGGTCAATTTAGACCCCTCCAAAACCCTGAGAGACCCTGGACCCCACTTTGAGAAACGGTGTGCTAAACATTTTCATGTCAAGGACTCCCAAATTGATTTGGACCCCTATAGAAGACAACCACGGACCCCCTATCTGAAACTGCTTATAGCATCTGCAAGCTCACGTGTCGTGATGCGACATGACGCGCTGTGAGCTTGTAGATATTGACGTTTTTTTTTATATTTAAAAAAGTGGTGGAAGGGATTTTGATTCAATATTCACTCATTTTTGCTGCAGACCGCCTAGCTGGAACCCTCTCGAGTACCCCTTCTCACCCAGCTGTGAGAACCACAGGTCTGTAGCCATGGTTCTTTATAATAGCTCGACTTTGTTCCGGATCCGTTTGAATTCATTTAGACCTGAGGACGATTCTACAAATGCCTTCTAAATTCTGACAGTTTTCTGAAAAACCCATGTTTCTATGTCAGTGGTTCTCAAGCATTTTCATGTCAAAGTACCCTCAAAAATATATGTAATTGGCCGCCGACCCCCATCTGAAAATTTGTCTCCCCAGAAGATTTGACTTAAAACGTTTGCTCTGAAAGAATATATATTCAAAGATTTGCATCACATTTTCAATACTTTTCAAAAATAGCAGACCTACAAGCTCATAGCGTGGCACTCGGTGCCGCGCTATGAGCTTGTAGATCTGCTAATTTTCAATAGCTAAAGTATAACATAATGCTTTAAAACACCAAAAGGGGTTCCCGCCCAGAGTGGGTTAATTCGGGTCTTGTTTATTCTGCTCTTGGTATATTCCGCTCAAAGCCATCGCCCTCAAATATGTCACGTTATTAAAAATCATTAAGCCCCACTTAACAACGGCACCGCAATACGTCTTCATAAAACGTTCACGCGGGCTAATGTTACTGTGCAACAAATGCAATTCCCCGGCGATGAACAGAGTGGGCTAATAGTGCTTGGCGACTAAATTGGATTAGAAGAAGTTAAGGCTGAATCAGATTGTTGCATATTATAGCCTATATATACACCCTTTTCTGAGTTGCGAGGCCAACGGCATAAAGACCACGGGTATGCATCAGCGATCAGCTGAGACAACCTGAAATGGAACGTGTGCAGGACTGACATTGTCACACAGAGCCGATGTGACACGTCCTTGACCCGTCCTACCACCTGACCTGGGATCAGGTCAGATGAGGATTTCATTCGCGTGCATGAGGAGGCTGTCGCATAAAAAAAAAAGTGTACATCCTCAGTGTATATCCACCTATCATGAATTTATAATCTGTATATCGTTGACGTCGGGCAGAAACCAGTGTTGATTTCATCGACTAAAACTAAAAAACAATTTTTTTCACTGACGAAAACTAAATGAAAACTGAGCTATGATAACTAAAACTAAGACTAAATATACCGGCAATTTCGCCAACAAATAAAAACTAGACTAAAATGTTGGTCTGGGACTAGTGGACAAGAGATCCAGTATAAGTCATTTTACACTTGGTTGCATGCTGAAAATAGTCAATCTACAAGCTTGTAGATCGGCTATTTTCAAGTGTAAAAACAGTCATTACGATGGCATCCAGGCCCACACAAATACATTTTGGTTGATTTAGACCAACTGTAGATTTAGTCGGCTAAAACTAGACTAACACTAAAACATTCCAGGTGACTAAAATGTGACTGAAACTAAATGAGAAAGTTGAAGAGACTATGACTAAAACTAAAATCAAAATTTGTTGCCAAAACAACACTGGCAGAAACCACTTATCTGTATGTGTATGTGTGTGTGTGTGTGTGTGTGTGTGTGTGTGTGTGTGTGTGTGTGTGTGTGTGTGTGTGTGTGTGTGTGTGTGTGTGTGTGTGTGTGTGTGTGTGTGTGTGACATTTATGAGGTTTCCACCCGACATTCATATTTTCTGTATTGTTGCGTATACTGTAGTTGTTCTATGGTTGCATTGTCGTATTGGTCCAGTCTTTGGAGTGTTGGATGTTTAATGGAACACAGTGGAAACAAGCCTTGTGTATTATTAAATCATTTTACATCATTTAAAATCATCAATGACGTATTCAATCAATCAAATCAAAAGTGCACCCTCTCCGATGAGGTTAGAACAACTTATATCTAAGCAATAGGAAAGCAATATGTTTTAAAAAAAAATTATTTAAATGCTGCAATCTTGAACGAAATTGTATTCATTGCTTAGTTTATTTATTGATATTTGGAATCCTAGCCGACACCAGGGTTTGAAATGATTCAATGGAACAGTAGGGAGACCAACCGCGACCACTGCAGGTGGGATGTAGGTATTTTGTATTAACACACTCTACCTTACCGATTGATTAGGTTTTCTTTATTAAAAAGAAAAAGTCCAGGATCGCAGCATTAAATTGCTGTGCAATAATTTGATATCAAATTAGGTTTCACAATACACAACAATTTAGAGGGTGGAACTCGATTAAAGAAATAGCTAGCCTGTTAGTACCCAAAGACATTATTCAACCGTGCAGTGATATCTTCATTACTAGTGTAATGAAAAAATAAGGTGTTCTTTTTACATTTCTTTTTCCAGGTAAGGTCCGCTGATCACAATTAATTTTTACCCCCCAGAAATGACCTGCTTCACTTAAAGATGGTATGCCGTGATATTTTGCATTTTTTTTTCCAGTTTTCATGTGTTTATGAAGTGACATAAAGTGTGTCTATTTGTCTAATCTGCGTGTGCCTCCCTACACATTCACACCTGGAAACCATCCATCCATCCATCTTCAACCGCTTCTCCGTAGTCGGGTCGCGGGGGCAACAGCTCCACCAGAGTGCTCCAGACTTCCCTCTCCAGAGCAACATTAGTGACTTCCTCCTGGGGGGATCCCGAGACGTTCCAAGGCCAGTGAGTCGGTGTGTTTCCTCCAACTGCGCCTTGGTCTGCCCCGGGGTCTCCTCCCAGTGGGACGTGCCTCGAGGAACTCCCTAGGGAGACGCCGGAGAGGAACCCTAACCAGATGCCCGAACCACCTAAGCTGGCTCCTTTCCAGACACCTGGAAACCGAACCACATTGTCTACTGTTGGTCACTGGCATGCACTATAGGCTACAGTAGTCCAACCACTGTTGGTCACCTTATATTACACACCCTCTGTTGCCATACCATATACAAATATGCCTAAATATATTAAAAGCAATGTGCACCAACATTACAATAACAGTGGATATTAAAGCAGCACGTAATGACACAGGGAACATAACTCACAGCTGCCGAACTTGAGAGGGCAAGCGTGGGCGTCCATGGGGAAATCCTCCAGCTGCATGGGACACTCTGCCGCTATGGTCAGCCTAAAGACATGCACACAGAGACAGAACGCACCATCACTCACTGCATGGGAACCAGGGCATTAAGCAACTAGTCCACTAGTTTACTAGTCCACTAGTAAATCCACTAGTCGACCTTGTTGGTACTAGTTGACTAGTTGATAAGAAGAAGAAAAAAAAGTTTAGTTTTTATTTTTTCTCGATTTTGTAGGCCTCAAGATCAGGTAGATTATAGTTATAGTCACTAATGTACACAGTTTTAAAATGTACAAATATATTTATTTCCAAAAAAAAGGAAAAAAACGTTTTTTATTATTATTGGACAAACCTCAGTTTGTCCATATCTTTTATTAACCTATTGTTTATCCACAATGAGGTTAATACAGGCTTGACAAGGTCTAGAACTTGTTAGCAGTAATAATATGTTTGATTGAAAGTTACTATTACTACTGCCCAGCAAAGCTATTACAGTTTTGCATTTATCATTAGCTTTTTTTTTTTTATTATTTAGTTTTGATGTTTTATTTCCAATTAAAGTATTAGTGTTAGTTTTTTAAGGCTTTATTTGAGATTAGTTTCCCAAAAGTTCAGAGAAATAGTGGATATAGCCGATCTACAACTTACAAGCTTACAATGCATTGCTTCACAATGTGCTGTAACTTGCTATTTTCGCAATGTTTTCGCCAATTTCGCCAATTGCATATACTTTCTGGGGGTCCTTGACATGAAATAGTTTGAGAACCACTGACATAGAAACATACTGTAGGTTTTTCTGTCATGATTTAGAAGACATTTATAGAATCGAACTTATAGGTCTAAATGGGTTAATAAATACTGGTTGTTGTTGTTGTTTTGCATTGGAGGAGCTCCCCATCCTGGTGTTACATTGTTAACCCATTTAGACCTGAGGACAATTCTACAGTTTTCTGAAAAACCCTATGTTTCTATGTCCGTGGTGCTCAAACAGTTTCATGTCAAGGACCCCAAAATATATGTAATTGGCCGCCGACTCCCTTCTGAAAATATGTTGTCCCAGGGACCTTCCAGAAGCAAAGATTTGAGTTAAAAAAACGTTCGCTCTGAAAGAATATATATAGCCTATATTAAAAGATTTGTGCCACATTTTCAAGATTGTTCAAAAAATTGCTGAATGCTAAAAACACCAAAAGGAGGTTCCCGTTCTAAATGTAACACATACTGGTTGTTGTTTCTTTGCATTGGATGAGCTCCCCATGCTGGTGTTACAGTATATTGTATATGTTTTCTGGGCCCTGCTTGGCAGCCCTCATATACCCACTGTTTTTATGTGAAATAAATCATCCACACATGGCTCAGCGAATGCAGCTAGGGTGCAGAGAATATAATCTGCTTCCGTACGGGAACCATGTCAGTGGAATTGTTGTTGCTAGGGAACAGCGCGCAGCGCCCGCGAGTTAATTTCCTGTCAGCTATTGACATTAGCAAACACTGCAACACAGGAAATAAACCTATAGTCCTATACCAGTGTTTGTTTTTTGGCAGCACATTTTGATTTTAGTTTTAGTCTCTTGAATATAGCTTAGTTTTTGGTCACATTTTAGTCACCTGGAATGTTTTGGGGTTTAGTCTAGTTTTAGTCGACTAAATATTATACGATTTTTACAGGTGATTTAGTCGACTAAAATGTATTTTGGTGGGCCTTATTGCCGTCGTAATGACTGTTTTTACATTTGCTGAAAATAGCAGATCTACAAGCTGCGTTGTGAGCTTGTAGATCTGCTATTTTCAGCATGCAACCCAGTGTAAAATGACTTATACTGGATGTCTTGTCCACTAGTCCCCTCCTAACATTTTTTTCTAGTATTTATCTGTTGACGAAATTGTCAATACATTTAGCTTGGTTTTAGCCATCTTAGTTTTCATTTAGTTTCCATTTAGTTTTCGTCAGTGAAAAAAAAACGTCTTAGTTTTAGTCGACAAAAACAACACTGGCCTATACAAAAAAGAAGATGAGATCAAATGGTACAGTGTGACTGTGAACATACAATAATATAGACTATAGCACTGTACTTGGTCCATCCCCACCCCACATAAATATGGTACAGTAGTCCTAGTAGTCCTAGTAGTCCTGCTGCAAACAGATTTATGTAAGAGCTAGTACGTACGTACAGTCACTGGGGAACACAGTTGTTGTGATCTTTAATGTCTAGTCATTTTGCAAAACACTTCACCCTCATTCAGCAAGGGGCTGAGGAGTAGCATCATAGTGATAACACTGACACCTTGTGGACAAAGATGTCAGTGTCAGTGTTTTCCTCAAAATACTCCCAATGTTTAATTAGGAATAAAGTATAAATAGTGCAATATAAAAAAGAAATACTCTATTACAAGTAAAAAGTTATACAGAATGTCCCATTTCAGTTTTCAAATATCTGCTGTCAGGAGGAAACCTCATAACTCCAAAATGTTCATTTTTCAGGAAATGAAAAATATAAAATTTTCAGGAAATTAAGAAAACCTTATATTTGTAATACAAAGCAATACAGCCTCCTCAAAGTTGGTGTTGTAACTTCATATATTGTCAATTACTTATTGGGGGAGAGGTGGTGGAGGCAGTTGCTTTAGCAGACATTTTGAGGGTCCAATGGAGTTTAGAGGTTTTGTCCAAAGCACTTTTTACTACTTTCCATTGGTTCAATATTTTCTAAACAACACACAGACGTAAATGGTGTTCAATAGCACTGATTTATGCACAAAAAAAAATCAAAAACCTCAAAAGTTTGTTATGAGGTGTCGACAGGAACGAAATGTATAAAGATCTTTTGAAAATAACAGATCTACAAGCTGTAGATCGGCTATTGTCAAATGGCCGAAATGTACAGGTATATATATACACTGTAGGGCTGAAGTGGGTAATGTATATTTTGTAATAATACTCTAATCTACAAAATAACTATAGTAACTAAACTGTTCAAATAAATGTAGTGATCAAGTAAAAGTATTGGATATTGGAAATACTCAAGTAAAGTACAAATACCAACAAATCATACCTATTTATTTTTACACCACTGGTCCAGGGACCCTCAGGGGTCCTTGAGGGAGTTCCAGGGGGTCCCCAGCTAAATGATAGTTTGAAACCAAATGGAGCCTTATGGGTCTGTAACTCTGAGAGTGTACAAATGGAACCAAATGGACCCTAATGGAGTAACGGGTCCATTTGGTTCCATTTGTACACTTTCAGAGTAAAATTAACATTGATTTCACAATATAAATTGGGTGTCACAGAGATAGAAATGCCATTAAATGGGGGTCCGTAGTAGACTAATGCATGTCAAACTGGGGGGTCCTTGAAATTAAACGGGTTGAGAATCTCTGCTAGAGCCGTTATGGGGCTCCCTGGCATATCTTTTCTAATGGGGGTCCGCGGGCTAATGAGTGTCAATTTGGGGGTCCTTGACATGAAAAAGTTTGGGAACCACTGCCTTAGAAGTCTAGTAACTCAGAGTATATAGGCTACAAATCCTAAGATAAATGCACGTCTCCGTGTGACGTGTACATACGCGTGCACGGTACGTCTGTAACCCACGCAACTCCAGAACCGGTCAAATTTGACACGCGCGTTCCACACCGCCACATAGTGCAGTGCCCGGTGTCAGGTCCTAAACTTTTTTTTACTATTTTGAAGAAAATAAATTGAATAGTTCAACTAGCCAATCTACATTGACACGTTGTGAGCTTGTAGACATTTTAACTATTCAAAAATGTTTAGCAAAATAGTAAAAAAAAAAAAAAGGCAAAGATAAAGGATAAAGGGTTTAGCGGTGACGAAAATGGAGCCCTAAGCCCGCTCTCCTCTCCCCCACCGCACCATGACTACTAGAGACTGCAATCGCGACTACAGAAAGCCCCACTATGGTACAATATGCACGAGACTGGAATTCAAGCTGATAATGACTTGTTTTTTAAGCGATACTGTTTTGCTGGTCGAGGGGCACTTGTTTCCCCCCCAGTGAGTCACCCAATTCCTTGTGGGGTTGCGTGCAGGTTCAGCGCACACACAGCACAGAGCAGCAAGCACATGCAGCGGCGTGGGGCCATGCTGTTCACCGCCTGCAGCGCTGGGAACCGTGTACCGACGTACCGCCCGTATGGCTGGCTACGTTCAGCTGGTGTCATCCACGCTGCAAAGGTTTTGGACTAAAGAGATCGGCTTTTTGATTAATGATCTACGTTTCTAGCATTGGCTCCCCGTCCGTCTGACAATATTTTGTACCAGGGACTTGTATTAACAGACTTGTACAGACAAACGTGTGTATAACTTGTAAAACACTTGTGTAATACTTGTGTAACACAATGTGTTGTTAAAATGTTATCAGGGATATTTATGTAGTGGCGTGAAAAGTGCAGGGTTTGCCTCTGAGAAGTAGTGGAGCAGGTTATCAAAAAGATGTAAAAGTACTTGAGAAAATGTACTGTACTTTCCACACAGGCAAAAAATTACTCCTGAACAGAAAAAGCAACAACTGTAAGCAGGAATCAATAAATAATCAATGTGGAACTCGTGTATAAAATGCACTTTTTGGCCAGAAAATGTAATATTTCACCGGGAGACAAAATATGTTTTATTTACACCACCCTCGACATCTTGTCAATAGAAAAGCCCCATTGACCAGATTTTTCCTTTTTCTTTTCTGGACAAAAAGTGCATTTTATAAGTGGGGTTGGGCTCAGAGTGCGTCCAACTAGGGAAAGTAGCCACCGGTTTCCTGCTGAGAACTATGGCCTCAGATTTGGAGACGCTGATCCTCAAATGGAACAAATTGGAACCATTGGTTCCGTTCCATTTGGACAGCTCTCAGGAGTCGTGGGGGTCGTCGAAATGACCAAGTTCATGGGGAACCACCGGGCGCTCAAGCTGAAGACATCCATTAGACGATGAAGCATGTTGTTTGTTTTCTTCCAGAGAGCAGAATAACATTCAACTGCGACACCGCAGCAGATGTGCCTAAAAGAAATCCCCTCGTGTGCCACATTGTTTATGCTCCAAATGTGCCTCATGCGACTCCTCGACACACTCGCCAATGATTATAATAAAAAAACAAATGAAGCGGAAAGAAAAAGGGAAACAAAGTGTCCTGCCCCTCCAGCCCCCTCGGGAACACCCTTTTTTTTCGGGTTTTCATTTTTTTCGGGAGGGGGGGAATTAAAAAACTTCAGTGCACTGTGCCTACACATGTTGCGACCGCAAGTCGCAACATGTGTAGGCACAATGCAAGGAATAAATGCATTCGCCATGTATCCGAAGGAAGTCTGATCCAATCATTTTTAGATTTCTCCAGTTTAATCCTGAGTTTAAGTTTTGTTGTGTTCAAGATCTGATTTTAGGCATGTTTAAGCCTCCAGGAAAATCCGTGTTGAGGTTCTTAATCCACTGTTTTTCATTAAAACGTCTTTGTCCTACTGTCCAGTTGGGATTGTGTTGAAGTCCAGCGCATTTTAGAGCTTCAATGCCGTGAGCCATGAAATGTTGCACAAACCTTGTGGTTGTCTTTTTTCCATTGTTAATATTGTATCTGTGTTGTCCCAGCCTTGTACCTATTATTTTACCCGTTTCTCCGACATATTGTAAACCACATTTTTCACATGTGATTAAGTAAATGCAGTTGCTGGTTCTGGCTGTTATTTGTTGTTTCATCTCTAACACGTGTTTTGTAGTTCTATTTTTGACTAATTGTTTGGGTTTGAAGTATTCTGGTCCCTGGCGTGCTGGTGTGTTGATTTCTTTTAGCTTGCTGTGTACTAGATCATCTTTAAGGTTTTTGTTTTTTCTGTAGGCCGATATAATTTTATAATCTTTTAGAAGATCATCCGTTCGGTTCTCAAAATTCCTTTTTATTCTGTTGTTGGCTAGTGTGCTCTGTGTTGAATAACTGGTTATCAGGGCCAATTTAGGGCCTGGATCCCGTACTCTTATTTCTAAGAAGGTACTTTGAGCTTTCCGGAGGAATGTCCTAGTGTATCCTCTTAGTCTGAGGGCCTTAAATAGTGTTTTACAAGCTATTTTAAAATCACTTCTTTGCGTGCAAATCCTATGGAATCTTAGTAGTTGTGATTTGACTATCCCTGTGTAGGAGTGTGCCGGGTGGAATGACGTTTTGTGTAATAGGGCGTGGGTGTCTGTTTCCCATTTGTGTTAAAGTTTGGGCCCTTGAAGATTGTTACATCAAGAAAGTCAATCCTTTCAGTGTGTGTCACAAATTTTATCGTTATGGATCTATGATGGCTATTTAGAACATCAATAAATTCCTGGAATTCTTCTTTGCTATGTTCCCATATTCCAAATATATCATCCAGAAACCTATAGTAATGTGTCGGTTAAAGTCTGCATTTTTCTAGTGCTGTCTGCTCACATATGCTCATGTAAATGTTTGCATAAGATGGTGCAATCCCATGGCCGTCCCTTTGATTTGTAAATAAAACTTGTTGTTACTATAATAGCTTTAATTTTGTCCACAAAATCGTAAGTGTCTTTTATAAAACTGGGGTGTTTTATCGACAGTGGGTTCAGGAAATATTCAATAAACTCTGCTGTCTGATAAGTCTCACTGCCACAGTCCGACACAATTGGTCTCCCGGGTGGGGGGTGGGGGGGGGTTCAGGTTGCTTTCCACGTCTGTGAGTGATTATCTAATTGTATTATACGTTTTGCTTATTCTGGCTGAATCAGTCAAGTGATTTTATTATTTTTTATTTATATATATATCTCCTCCTTTGGAGATGGAAATCGAGAGCATTCACACACATGGATAATGTACAGTGGCAGTGTTCACTGTGTTCAGGTGACTCAGTGACCTTGTGGTTAGAGTGTCCGCCCTGAAACCGCTTCGATCCCCGACCGGGTTCATACCAAAGACTGTAAAAATGGGACCCAATGCCTCCCTGCTTGGCACGCAGCATCAATGTGTTGGAATATTTGTCACAAACATTGATGACAAAGGTGAAGACGCAAATTGTGATTGGCCAGAATGTGATGATGTATGATGACGATTGACGAATGACAGATGATGAAAACGCCCCAGGGGGTGATTTCTATTTATCCCATTTTGGGGCGGGAACCCCTTTTGGTGTATTTTTAAGCATTACAGTATATGTTATACTTTAGTTATTGAAAAATAGCAGATGTACAAGCTCACGAGCTTGTAGATCTGCAATTTTTTGAAGAAATCGTGAAAATGTGGAGCAAATCTTTGAATATATATTCTTACACAGTGAACGTTTTTAACTCAAATCTTTGCTTCCCTGGTCCCTGGAACAACTTATTTCCAGATGGGGGTCGGCCGCCAAATACATATAATTTTTGGGGGTCCTTGACATGAAATAGTTTGAGAACCACTGACATAGTAACATGGGTTTTTCAGAAAACTGTCAGGATTTAGAAGACATTTGTCGAATTGTTCCCAGGTCAAAATAAACATAAACAATAAACATGGCATTAACATAACTGAATATTCTCAGATTCATGAATTGTTTATGCACATATAGGCTAGGAATAATAAAATAGGTGGCGGCGAGGCACAAAAATAAAATCTAAATGCACATATAATAACACATCTTAGCCTATGCAGAGCAGGTTATATGATCATATTATGAACAAATACTTGGCTGTTGGCAATGAACTGCAATGTTCCAATTATTCATGTGTCCTTGTACACTTGACACTTAAGGCTAATTTATATTTTGCCACATGACTGCTCGGCAGAAATAACCGATTTGTCTTTTTTTTCCCGCCGAGCAACACTGCCTTTCAGCTAAGTATAAATTGCCATTAGGGCTTATATGAATTAGGGGGGCGGCGGGGGGTGGGGGGGGGGGGCTTAATCTAATTTTGTTCATAACACGAGATTGTCAATTGTGCAACATAATACGCTCAATAGGCCACTGTGGTTAGAAAGCCACCAGTGTCATTCAAATCCTCGAGCGCCCCGACAGCGCTATCAATGTAATATGCGCGTCGGTTTGGTCTCCGAATGAGAAGCGGGCCGAAACCCAAGCTGAGCGCGATGATAACGGAACAGAATCCCCTCTGCTGAGAGTTGCAGCGGGCTGATAATGAATTAACCCATTCTGAACGGCAAACCCCTTTTGGTGTTTTAAACATTCTGTTCTACTTCATAGCTATCAGCAGATCTACAAGCTTGTATAGAGTGCCGCGATATGAGCTTGTATAGGTCTGCTATTTTCTTTTTTATCGTGAAAGTGTGGCGCAAATCTTTGAATATATATATTTGTTGTTCTAAGCGAACATTTTTAACTCAAATCTTTGCTTCTGGGGGGTATACAGATAATTAGATAATTAGATAATTCTGGGCTTCCTTGACATGGAAAATGTTTGAGAACCACTGACATAGAAACATTGGGTTTTTCTGAAAACATTTTGTAGAATCGAACTTAGGTCTAAATGAATTAATTTATAGCTCTGTCGTACACCGTTGCCGCGCGCCAGAAAACCGCCCCGATACGCAAAGCTCGCGACTCGCAGCTATTTTTGGAGGCGTGCGACACCGTCGCGGCACGGAAGTCTAACTCAGGCTTTAATGCTGGCTGTGTGCACTGTGAATGCCTTTTGTTTGCAGCCTATTTTGTGTCCAGCTGTAATGGGGTTGCCATCAAACCCCCCGTGCGTTACACTCGCAGTGTGTGTGTGTGTGTGTGTGTGTGTGTGTGTGTGTGTGTGTGTGTGTGTGTGTGTGTGTGTGCGCGCGTGTTGTGGTTCAGGACATTTTATGAATTATCCATGGAGACGAATGCATGCATGGAGATTTGCTCCATAAATCCACAGGCTTGCTGCTGGCTAATGTTTTTCAAATGGGGTGACACTGCAATCACATTTAGCTATTATCTGGCTCGAAGATGGAAGGGCTTACACTGTACACCGACATCCATGAATGGATGTGGACAGAAATGTATGCATATACTATACTGTAGGCCTACAGGTATGTGCGTGCGTGTGTGCGTGCGTGCGAGCGAGCGAGAATAGACAAAAGGAATTAGAAATGTGTGTTTCGTCAATCTCCACCGGGGAGGCCTGCCTTATACCCCCCCGCTCCTTTGGCCTGACTGGGGGGCATGATGAGATGACACTGTTTTGGGGTTGTGTGTACGTTTGTGAATGAATGAATGAAACATAAGGATTATAAAAACCATTGCGTCGTTACCGTGCGACCAGAGTGACAGGTTGTATCTAAAGAAGGAGTGCAAAAAAAAGGAAGGAAGTCAAAGAAGTATAGGCCAGTGTGAACATTGGACAGCGCAGCATTACAAGTGGCCATGTCACTATACACAAACTGTATAGCCTCAACCTGCTAATGCTAACAGGTTTAACCCATTTAGACCCGAGGACGGTTCTACAAGTGTCTTCTAAATCCTGACAGTTTTCTGAAACACCCTATGTTTCTATATTAGTGGTTCCCCCCCCCCCCCCCCCCCCCCCCCCCAGAAGCAAAGATTTGAGTTAAAAACTCATTCTGAAAGAATATATATTCAAAGATTTGGGCCACATTTTCACGATTTTTCAAAAATAGCAGACCCACAAGCTCGTAGCGCGGCACATGAGCTTGTAGATCTGCTATTTTTCAATAGCTAAAGTATAACATAATGCTTTAAAACACCAAAAGGGGTTCACGCCCAGAATGGTTTAATGAGGCCCCGGCAGCAGCCTGCGGCACCAAATCCGCCGGCACAAACAACAAAACCAAAACAAGACTATATTCTACATAACGGCTGCCGAAATGCTGTCCCCGGAGTGGGAGCTGAGGTAGTGTAATGTTGTCTGTGTCCCGGCAACATTTTTATAATGACCTCCCGGGAGACGCAAAGCCCTGGGGCACCACAAAGTCTTGAACCGGGGCCGGGCCCTGGGGATATAATGCTGTATAGTCTGTGTAAGATATGGAAGCCGTGCTGCATGAGTCTAGGTACAGTGGTGGTGTTCTCAGTGACCAAACTCTGGTTGTTACTGTTACGAGCAAGCATGTGATTAACGGCAGCCTAACGCACGGTAGCATAGTGTGCTCATTTAGCTCTGAGAGTGTAAACACTGTCTGTCTGTCTGTCTGTCTGTCTGTCTGTCTGTCTCGCACGCCCGCCCGCCCGCACGCAATAACTCACACAGTCACAACTTCACTTGATATATCTGTCACACACAAATGCATTGAAACAGATGTGCAGCACATTCAAACATGCATGTGAGTGCATGTGCATGTGCATGTGCATGTGCATGTGCATGTGCATGTGCATGTGCATGTGCATGTGCATGTGCATGTGCATGTGCATGTGCATGTGCATGTGCATGTGCATATACACGTGCACACACACACACACACACACACACACACACAATCCTCTGCTTCCTAAGCTGTCGAGTTCAAAGGTCAGGGCTGCCGTGACTGATTAATGTGGTAAACATGGCTGACATCTATGGCCCGCGTGCCGATGCGTGCGCACGTGAGTGCATGGACCATGTCTATGATCGACACACTCCTTTTAAGTGGCAAGCACTCTACATATTTATCTACTCAATGCGCGTACTCGAGCGTGTATGCGTGTGTGTGTGTGTACGCAGTGCGCGGCGTGTGCATGTGTGTGTCTGAGTGTCTGTCTGAGTGTGTGACAGAGGCAGACAGACAAAGAGAGAGAGAGAGAGACCTTCACAACCAAGAATAACGTTTTTCCATTTCCTCGAAAAGTAACAGTTTTGTTTACATACAAGGTTTCCACTCCTCTACAGCGACGACGTGTATATAATCTAACTTCCCTCTGCAGCATGGCAGCACTACCGCTCTTCTATCACACAGAGTGCTCTCATCCATGACAGTGTCACTCTCTTAAGTCCTGCGGGTACAGTAAACTCCCCGGGATAAGTCCTCGGGATAATTCGTCGCCAAACCGCCGAGTTACTCTAATTCTCCGGTCAAAGGGTCACGCCGCGCTGCGCTCATGAGCTCTGCTGTGTATATGCCAACCGCAAACATGAACCCATTTAGGCCTGAAGTCGAAATGAAAAAAAATAAGTCTTCTAAAATCGTGACAGTTTTCTGAAAAGCCCTCATGTTTCTATATCAGTGGTGCTCAATATTTCATGTCAAGGACCCCTTGATGCCTGAAGAAGGTCAGTAGACCGAAAGCTTGCTAAATAAATACGTTGATTGTGCGCGGATCTGAGTGTGCGGAGCTTCCCTTTATTTTTTCTCATGTTCCCTTTGTGGCTCCAGCACCTCTCTTAAGTTTTTTCAGCGGATGAGCGGTGGTTCTTTTTTCCATTTATGTCAAGGACCCCAAAGATTATATGTAATTGGCCCGCCGACCACCATCTGAAAATATGTTGTTCCAATGACCCGTTCCAACGCCACATTTTCACGATATATATATATATATATATATGAATATAGCAGATTGGGTGTCGCGCTACTATTTTTTAATACTGTAGCTAAAGTATAACATAATGGTTAAAAACTCTTAAACCCCAGGGGGGGAAATCAAAAACATCGGAGTTGGAACCGGAGACCAATTGGGTCGCCATTTACCCGCTGAGAGCTGTTCATGAGGTGGACAGCCTCTGGCCTCTATGTTTTTATTACACAATCAACTGATTGTTCCCGACCACTTTACAATACATGACGGCCCAATCCAATGGCTGCCGTGTTGAAAGTGGTCGTGGTGGGTGGCCGGGGCGCGGCGCAGACACTAGTCTTGATGATTTTCAAGTGCGCCCCCCTCCCCCCCCCCCCCCCCCCTGAAAAAGGCCAGGGGAGGAGGGGGGGGGGGAAACACTGGGCGAAGACATTTATGGCTTATGTAGACGAGTACAGTACATGTGCTGAACAGAAGTCCAGAAGGCTATCTCCCTTGGCCAGCTGGGAGCTCTTTTGGCAGAGCAGCAGTAGTAGTAGTCACGGACTACCCCTTTAGCAACCCCCCGCCGCGCGCGCATGCATCACTGAGTCATCCCCTGTACCACTTCTTGTCGCCTGTTGTTTATAAGATATACTAGTAGTTATAATTTGTTACTTTCTTGTTCACTTGCTATGCATGTACTGTGTATGTCGTTGCTGGCAGGCAGAACACTCTTATCCCATAAGACATGGTGTAACTTTTTGTGGGTTTTTTTTTTTTTTTACCACAGCATCACACGACAGCGTCATAAGTAGGAGATCCGCAAGGTCGAAACATGGCGCGAACGACGCATTCTGAGCTTGTAAATCTGCTATACTTTTGCTGTTTCTTTTTTTTTTTTAATGATTTGAATCCTGAAAAGTAACAGTTTTGGACATTTTGGACATTTGGACGTTTTGGTTTCCACCCGACAGCGAAAATATATTTAGACATATCCGTTTGCGTATCTATCCACAAATGTTCAATTTACTGTAGATCGTATGTTGTTTCAGTTTAGGTTTTTCCTGGTATCCTACTGTAGAGTTAAAAACATTCGCTCTGAAAGAATATATATTCAAAGATTTGCACCACATTTTCACATTTTTCAAAAATTGCAGACCTACAAGCTCATAGTGCCACGCTATGAGCTTGTAGATCTGCTTTTTTTTATAATAGCTAAAGTATAACATAATGCTTAAAACACCAAAAAACGGTTCCCACCAGAATGGGTTAAGACAACAGCATCCACTAAAAGCTCTATATACAACAGCTAATTGGAATGTACAAAAGCTCAAAATATGCCAAAAAATTTGGAATTCATTTTTTGAAAGAACTATTTCCGGACGGCGGTCTGCTTGCCAAATACATATTTATTTGGGGGTCCTTGACAGAGAACCACTGATGTATTGACCCAAGTTAGAGAAGCAGAGAATGTAAATCAATACATTTGATTTAATATCTGCAAAGGATGATTTGATACACGCAAGATAAACACTTTTAAAATGCTATTCGCGCAGCATAATTATTATTTACTATTATAATATTGTATTACTATTATTCAATTTCATTATTTCCTTATATGGGTGTATGGTTTTCAGTGTTGCAAACATACTAAAAAGCTAGTGTGTATGATTGAGCTCCTTTAGACCCCTTAAATAATATCAGGCTACTACACAGACGACCACTGGGTGGCACTGTTTTGCTGTGGTGCTGGCTTCCATCCATGAACCACATCACTACTGCCCTTCAGATGGTACTCTCACTGAAGAGGCATTGTCCTGATATAACATGACATAATATGTATATGTAACCAGTGTTGTTTTCCTCGACTGATACTATGACAAAAAGTGTCCGTCGACTACCTTTTTTCACTGATGAAAACTAAGCTATGATGACTAAAACTATAAGACTAAATGTACTGACATTTTCGTCAACAAATAAAAACTAGACTAAAATGTTAGGAAGGGACCCAGTAGAGAAGAGATCCAGTGTAAGTCAATTTACACTTTATTGAAAATAGCAGATCTAGAAGCTTGTAGATCGGCTATTTACAGAAAGTACAAAATGAGCCATTACGACACCATCAAGGTCCGCCAAAATACATTTTAGTCGACTAAATCAACTGTAGAATTAGTCGACTTATGACATTTAGTCGACTAAAACACTAAAACATTTCAGATGACTAAAATGTGACTAAAACTAAATGAAGTTTTATTCCAAAGAAGACTATGACTAAAATCTAAATTTGCTGCCAAAAAAGAACAGGTGTTGAAGTCCAGCCTGGCACATAAAACATAATACAGAGAGCTCAATTTCTAAATACCAAACAATCAATTTAGTTAATTTTTTGTTTTTTGTTTTTTACTAAGAATTGAACAGTGGTTTTCATCTATAGACCTGATCTATTTCGTCTATACCAGGGCCAGGCAACCTTAGGCATGGGTGCCAACATTGGCACAGGGGAGGGATCACTGGCACACTGGCATAAGTGTGAGACAGAGATGTTCTTTCTTTACATTCCAAAAAAGTTCAGCCAGTTCAAGTTAAGTCCACTCACATCTACAAATGACATCCTGCACATAATTGTACATTTAAAATCCTAACTCATGAGTCATGACTGAGGATGGGAAATAGGTGGGTTATTGCTCTGAGTTTAATGATCATTACATCCTGATGTGAAAGAAAATATTTCTAAGGTTATGTGTATCCTATGGACAATCGAAATCAGTTGGGAATAATGTGGTGTCATATATGGCACACTGACTATCACGAAAATGAAAACATGGCACTTAGCCCATTCTGAACGGGCACCCATTTTGGTGTCAGCATCATGTTATGCTTTAGCTATTGAAAAATAGCAGATCTACAAGCTCGTATCGCGCCACTCGGTGGCGCGATACGAGCTTGTAGGTCTGCTATTTTTGAAAAATCGAAGAGCGACTGACATTTTTAGAATCTGATCTCAGGTCAGAATGGGTTCATCAGGACCAGTGGGTGTCCGACGGAAACCTCGTATGAATCTGATCTCAGGTCAGAATGGGTTAATGTGAAAAGGGTTGCAGACCCCTGGTCGATACGTCTCTATGTCTATGTGCTCACTCGCCTCATGGTGTAGAGCAGGGTCCCGTCATCCTTCAGCCTCAGCAGCTTGTTGGGCGTGGTCATGTTGTGGGCGATGGACTTCTTGCCGTTGAGGAAGAAGGTGTCGGGCGTCCAGATGTTGCTGGCCAGCAGGTTGTTGAGCGGCAGCATCTCCATGGGGCCCTTGAAGCACAGCCGCTCGTCCTTCCAGCTCTGGCGGAAGAACACGTCGATGGTGTACTCCTGGAACCAAGAGCACCCCGTGTCCATTTTTCTTTTCTTTAAAAAAAAAAACCCATTTAAACCCGAGGACGATTCTATAAAAGTCGTCTAAATCGTGACGGTTTTCTGAAAAACCCATGTTTCTATATGTCTGTCGTTCTCAAGCATTTTCACGTCAACGGTCAAGGACCCCCAAAAATATATGTATCTAAAAATATGTTTATTCCAGGGACCCCCCCAGAAGCAAAGATTTGAGTTAAAGAAAGAATATATATATATATTCAAAGATTTTTCAAGACCTATACAAACTTGTAGATCTGCTATTTTTCAATAGCTAAAGTGTAACATAATGCTTGAAACACCAAAAGGGGTCCCTGCCCAGAATGGGTTAAGATATTTTTTGGCTTTATTGATAGGTTGAAAGTAGACCTACAGGAAATGGAGAGAGAGGGGGGGGGGGACACACGCGGCAAAGGCCGTCGGGATTGGGACTGGGAGTCGAACCCACGGCACGCCGTCAGGCTGGCTCAGCAGCTTAGGTGCCCAGACGGTTGAGCTAACCGTACCAGGCCACCAGTGACGATTTTGTGTGACTGTGTGTTATCTTACACGCTCTCAAGAGTTAAATTATTATCTGTAATTACTTCGTGCTTAATTCAAGAGTTAAAGATCTAATAGGCCTACTAAGGGTCCATTTGGTTACCAACTACTCCATCATGTAGCTGGGGACCCACCTCAGAGCCAGCGCCAACATTAGCCAACGCCTATTGCACAACACAAAAAGGCATCAAACGTAGCAGATGTGCAATGTAGATCTGCTGGCTTTTGAATTTGAAAAGTAACAATGTTTTCGATTTGTTTATTTACCTGATTTCTCTCTCTCTCTCTCTCTCTCTCTCTCTCTTTCTCTCTCTCTCTCTAAGAAAAAGGCTTGTTGAGCTGCTTCCAATTACTTGCTGTTACCAATTATACTAATTAAGGCTCTATTCTTTTCGGGTCAAACAGAGTCAGGGTGCTGATAATTGTGCATATCGGCTCGACAGAAAGACTGTGCTACACTGCCAATCATTTACCTCTGAAATCAGAAGTTGAGGATTTTAAAATGGGGTATAATGTTGGAAAGGTTATTTTTCAGTTTAGAGGAAAAAATAAATAGGATATTATTAGATTACACAAGATTTGTGCTGGCCATTCCGCCATCCTTCCATCCATGCTTTTTCTAAACAGCCTATAAGATTGCGTTCGATCTTTCTGATGCGCTGATGCAGAAATCCATCACAGGCGTCCCACGTCTCCACCACCACCACGCGCAAATATCGACTGGCTCCAAGGCTAAGAAATGAAGGCGCCAATGGCAACGCAAATGCAACGACGAACCCCTTAGACTAATGACACTGTTAGTGCTAGTAAGCCTGACACGCTTTTATGAGCCACAGAGTGGTCAGCTGCTATCAATCAATCAATCACATCTGTATAACCTTTTCAAGGGAATTATAAGCCGTGAATATTAGTATGGCATGTGTCATATATCATTTTGTGTAAGACATTAATGATAGAAGTAATGTAATGTGTTTTCCTATTGTGACGGAACCGGATATTTCTGTAAAGTGCGGCGTTGGCACACAACATTTTTTTTTTTAGCTGTACCTTGTACTGTTTACATGTACCAGTGTTGTTTTTGGCAGCAATTTTTGATTTTAGTTTTAGTCATAGTCTCTAGAATGTTTTAGTTTTAGTCTAGTTTTAGTCAACCATAGTCGCATAAATGTACAGGTGATGTGTTTTGGCGGACCTTGATGGCTAATTTTACACTTGCTGAAAATAGCTGATCTACAACCTCACAATGTGTCGCAGTGTAAACTGACTTATACTGGATCTCTTGTCACTAGTCACTTCCTAACATTTTAGTCTAGTTTTTCTTTGTTGACGAAATTGTCAATACATTCAGTCTTAGTTTTAGTCATCATAGCTTAATTCTCATTTAGTTTCCAGGGTAGTTGACGGACATTTTTCGTCTTAGTTTTAGTCGACGAAAACAACTCGTTGTTCCGGGGGAGTCCCTGGAACAACATATTTTCAGATGGGGGTTTGCGGCCAAATATATATAATTCTGGGGGTACTTGACATGAAATAAGTTGAGAACCACTGACATAGAAACTTAGGGTTTTCAGAAAACTGTTAAAATGTAGAAGATATTTGTAGAATCGATGGTAGGTCTACTGGGTTAAAAAGGTCAGAAAGGTAGAAATAGACAGATAATCTGCATACTGTACACTTATACTGTATGTCGGTTTGTTCACTGTTGAGTGAAAAAAACAATGTTGCACATTAAGCTTCATCTGGAAACTCTCCTTGGGGTTGCCGACCCTCAGTTTGGGAACATTGTCCCAGGAGACTGCTCTACCCACTGAGCTATACGGTCGACTGCAAACTGTAGCACTCTATTCCCATCGCAGTAAAAAGAGCTATCTTGCAAGTGAGGCTCGCTCTCTCTCTCTCTGTCTCTCAATCACGTTTTTATGGATATGTCAGCATTGCAACACCGAATACCGTAATTCTTTCAATCTGTTGACAGTGAAGGGCAAGTGAAATTGTGTTCTTGTCAAAATGTTGTTTTAAAAAATGATCGCTTAAAACCCTTTTTGGGACGGGAATCCGTTTAGTGTTTTAAGCATTATTTTGTACTTTAGCGGTTGAAAAATAGCAGATCTACAAGCTTGTAGGTCTGCTATTTTTGAAAAATCGTGAAAATGTGCCTCAAATCTTTGAAGAGTGAACATTTTAACTCAAATCTTTGCTGCTTGCAAATCTTTGGTCCCGGAACAACATATTTTCAGATGGGGGTCGGCGGCCAATGTCATATATATTTGGGGTCCTTGACATGAATATGTTTGCGAACCGAACATAGAAACATGGGTTTTTCAGAAAACTGTCATGATTTGTTTTAAATGCCAGGTCTAAATGGGTTAAAAGGTCCCCACACTCCCAGAAATGCCAGCCCCTGAGCCCTTCGTGTTATTCACTGCTGTTGTACTCACCATCTCTGTGTCAGACACTGGCCCGAAACTTGTGACAAAGATGTTCGTCTTGATCTCTGTGACGTTCTCTGCAGAAGCAACAGGGTTGAGGGGACACTATGGTGAGTCATACCGAAAAGGAACGGAGAGAAAGCAAACATTTTCGTGAACAGAATTTCCACACTGCCTGTGGGGGCCAACAGGGAATTACTATACGTATTCGTGTCACACCTTGCAATTCCAATGTGTCGGCTGTACTGTACGTCGTACAGTATGTCTGAAAGACAATATTTGTATTTATTCGTTCTGTCATTCCCACCAGCAATGTCACGAAAATCAGCTGCCACGCTCATGCTCACAGTGGAGCAGCGAGCGCCACTGACTGGCGAATGACAGCCCCAGTGTTTTGTGCTCGTATGTATTTATAGACTTTCTTGTCAAGAGGTAGCAACGGTTACCAGGATGAGGCAAGCACACTTTAGCCATGACACGTCAGACATTTACACTGACAAAACAGGGCCCATTGTCTCCTCATTACGGGAAAGAGAGTACACTGAAGTGAAAAGACAGGAGGAAAAACATGTCCATGGCCACAACACAAATAAAAGTGGCAAAGTGATTGGACAAGGCGGTGTATGGTGGTGGAAAATTACCCACAGAGAAAAGGAGAAAGAGAGAGAGGGGAGAGAGAGAGAGAGGGGGGGGGGAGAGAGAGAGAGAGAGAGAGAGAGAGAGAGAGAGAGATGAGAGAGAGAGAGAGAGAGAGAGAGAGAGAGAGAGAGAGAGAGAGAGCGAGAGGGGAGGGGAGAGAGAGAGAGAGAAGAAAATCAAACTGGGTAAAAGAAAAAGAAAAAAAATGCATTATTTTCAATAGCTTCTTTGAAAATGCAAGTCTCCGTCTCTGAATGGAAAAGTGCTGGGCTCTCAAGGTTGACAGTCAGAGAGCACTGTGTGCAAAGACATCTTCTGTACATGTGCGGCGTTAGGGTTTTGCACCGAGAGAGGCGAGAGGGCTCCATCGATTTACCGATTCTTTCCACGGCATCGCACAAGAAACGGATGAACCCATCAGTGGTTTGCAAGGGGAGACAGCGGCCCTGACACGTGTTCGCCTCACATTACAGTCACAGTTGACATGGAAGGAATCCGCACTCGCCACTTTTTCTACAGCTTGTATCTGTCAAGACTTTGACCATTAACCGCCAATCAGCGCGTGAAATCGCCGGAGTAAAAGGTGGCCTTTCCACGGCTGTACAGCAGGGGGCCTGGGAAGGAAGGTTAAGGGTCACGTGCGTGCTGCAATCGCTGGCCGTGGCGGGCAATATAGCTTTTAAAAACGTCAGAAACGCCGACGTACTTAAAACCATTAAGACCCAAGGCCGATTCTATACACTATTCTTTTTTTTTAAAGATATTTTTTTGCGGCTTACGCCTTTTATTGATTTTTGAAGGGACAGACAGTAGGCTGACAGGAAACGGGAGAGAGATGGGGGGATGACATGCAGTAAAGGCCGTGTCGGGTCCGGGAGTCGAACCCGCGGCACACTGCGACTGGATTACCAGTCCGGTGCCCAGACCGTTACGCTACGGCCTGGGCCTCTATACACTATTCTAATCCTTCTAAACCATGTGGTTCTCAAAAGGACCCCCAAAATGATGTACTGTATTGTTTTCACGCCATGCAGGGACCCCAGAAGAGAAGATTTGTGTTAAAATATAATCCATATTATTCAAACCTTTTAACC
>NC_139715.1:12217958-12305458 GCF_964188405.1 Protomyctophum parallelum | reverse complement strand
GGTTCAGTCCAGCACATCTGGCCTGCCTGCACTGTAGCTGCTGCCTGCTGCCCGGTGTGTGCGTGTGTGTGTGTGTCTGTGTGTGAGTGAGTGTGTGTGTGTGTGTGTGTGTGAGAGAGAGAGAGAGAGAGAGAGAGAGAGAGAGAGAGAGAGAGAGAGAAACACTGCAACAATGATTGTAATATATAGGTAATCCCGTGGGTCGTAGACAGCGCGGTGCTCTATACAGCAAGGGAACTCATGCAGAACATGAAAGTGTATAGGCTATAGGGGGAGAATCGAATTTGCGAAATCACTTCGCCTTGAAGCCCAGTTGACGAATAAGGATTAATTGAATGCCCGATGGAAATCAAATATAATTGATTGTGCCAAATATCTATACATAGGCTATAGGGGGTTTCTCAAAATGGCAAATAAATAGTCCATTGTTGATGTATTCTTATGTTGATTGTCTAAAAGAGGAGGACGTCAATGTGTTGTTAATAGGCTATATTCTTCTTTATTTTAAGTCATTCAATTAGTATTCTTTTAAGACATTGATTAATGGGGTTTATATATATATATATATATATATATATATATATATATAAACCGCATTGTGTTGCTATTAAAGTGAGTTCTGCTAATTCTTGAAACGTGGTGGGAAAAGATTGTTCTTTTTTATCGTTATGCTAAAGATTGCCATAAGAGGGTACCCGAGTTCCACACTTCCTGCAGTAATTGCTGTCTGATTTAAACTCCGCCAGAGTCGGTCCGTTTGAAATGTAGGTTGGGGTTCACAGTCACACTCACACATCAGCCTCGGAAAACCGCAGGCGCTTTAGGGTTCACACAACTACACTCACAGCTCTGCACTCCGAGAAGACTTGACTGTCACCCTATAATGCGTCCAGAAGTCAAAGAGCCTGTTTCAGCACCCTGCCGGGAGAGGACAGCTCCCCACGAGTTGCACACGCACACACTGCTGTTATAGCGTTCATTTATACATGTGGGCTGCTAGTGCTATACTGCAACTGCATTATCGACTAATTATTGAACTCGTTGGCGCGCGCGCGCGTGTGTGCGTGTACACCACGTGCACACACGCGTGCGTGTACGAGATCGCGAGGGACTCTCTCGGCAGTCAGTGGAATGGAATTGAAGTGGAATTGAAGTATAAAATGAGCAGCATTTCCTCCAGCCTCCTCCGTGGTGGTGGTGCGTCAATAGACGAATACACATGCAGCGCCCTGTTGGCCAGGTGTGTCTAAATCAGTGCTGATTAGCAGCACCCCTATAGCTCCGCCATGCATGGATTCGTCTATAAGAAAGACATTAAAAGCTATATGGTGGTGTGGTGTCATACATATAAATTATGTGAAACGTGCTGTTGTTTGTGTGTGTGTGTGTGTGTGTGTGTGTGTGTGTGTGGCCTATAATGATTAATAATACACATTTTCATAATAACTGTCAATCACAATTAACACCCCCCCCCCTTTTTGTGTAGGAACGCTGTTGATGGGAACAAGAAGCTGTTCGCTATATATGACACACCAAGGTAGGCATTCCCCCTCCACACGCACACGCGCACACACACACACACACACACACACACACACACACACACACACACACACACACACACACACACACAACACACATATAATTATATATATATATATAATCAATAATCATGCTTTAAAAACGTCTACTTTTTATTGAAAAGATGCGATTTTAAGCGATCAGCCAGGGTGGCCCCCTGCAATCAATCAAAACGATCGATTATTGCTTGGGCTAATAAACAGTCCCTTCCTTTCCTTTCCTTTCCTTTCCTTCCCGTGTGTGTGCATGCGTGCGTGACTGTGTGTGATATTGCTATAACGTCCCGCCGCGCCATGTTTTAGTGTGGTGGGAACGGAGAGAGAGAGGGGAGAAGGGGATTGGCGTATAGACGCTGTGAGGTAGAGTGATGAGGCTTTCGTTTTTTGCCATTTGAACAAACTGAGTGCCTTCACCACCGCCGCCGCCACCAGCCAGCCAGCCAGCCCAGCCAGCCAGCCCAGCCAGCCAGCAGCCTTGGACACCACCGCGCACACTATATAGGCTTAATATGCGGACCGAATGGAAGACCAGCAGCACAAAAGGACAACTATAGCTATTCAGATAAAGCGGGCTGATGACAACTCACATTTCATATCTGACTGATCACCAGGCAGGTGACTTCCCTCGGGCGAGCTCTCCATTTATTGCGGTCAATGGATTATAGCAGGCTACTCTGATTTCTACAACAAACCCGTCCGGATCGTCTTGACGGTGTTTTCCCACCCTCTCTCTCTATCTCTCTCTCTCTCTCTCTCTCTCTCTCTCTCTCCAGCCTTTCTCGTTGATTTGGGTTTATTATTATTTTTCTTTTTTTTGTATGTAAACAACGAAAGGCAAGGGGATGTTCATGGCTATGCGAGGAGCGCGTCAATTTCGTGCCCTGTGGGCGCTGGTTATCGGATCGATTGTCTGTTGCGCGAAAAGGTGAGTTGTTTATGATCCCCCCAAAAAAGGTGCGACTGCAATTGCACATGCATGCGGTGGGAAGCTTTGTTTGGGGTTTTTTTTTCCAAGATTTTGACGTGAGATTCATTGCGTATATCGTTTGTGTTTGTGTCATTTCAGCGTCAACGAACCGGGGAATATGTCTTTCGTGAAAGAGACAGTGGACAAACTACTGAAAGGCTACGATATTCGACTACGGCCGGACTTTGGAGGTATGTTATTATCCACGCAGTTTGAGCCTAAATCTTCATCCTTCACGCGCGCTGTTCATGCGAGCTTTATCTTTGGCGCCATTCATGTGCTGTGGTCAGGTGAATGCACGGGCCTATACATAATCATAGGCTATATTATATTATTTATATAACTGTACTTGCTTCCAGGTACCCCGGTTGCAGTCGGAATGAGCATAGACGTGGCGAGCATAGACATGGTCTCAGAAGTCAATATGGTGAGTAAAACTTAACGCACCTATAGACTGGTATATATGTAATGGGACGGGACGCAGTGCAGTGTTTACATGAGTGAGAGAGATAGGGTGTGTGTGTGTGTGTGTGTGTGTGTGTGTGTGTGTGTGTGTGTGTGCGTGCGAGATGTGTTCTCCCCATCCCTTGTTCTCTTGCTGCAATCTTGCATGCACACACACACACACACACACACACACACACACACACACACACACACACACACACACACACACACACACACACACACACACACACACACACACACACACACACACACACACACACACACACACACACACACACACACACACACAGAGAGAGAGAGAGGCCCCTATACAAACTGATGTTGACACCAGAAATTGCTCTTGGTATAGAGGTAAGCGTTGCATTTGTTAGAACAGAGGGGTGGGTCTGCATGATGTATTCCTGGGTGGGGGGATTCCCCATGGGGGCTGGTCTGCCGTGTGGCATTCTGGATCAGGAGGGGCTTCCCTGTAAATGTTAAAGCAATCAAACTCCAGTCCGCAGAGTTAGACAGCTGGTTCCCCATAACGAAGTCACTGGAGACCTCACATATAGGCTATACTGCTGCTTTGCAGGAAGGTGTAACGAAAGCGAAAGGTGAACGCAATTAATTAGAACTCCCCTCTCCCCTCTCCCCCTGCCTCTCTGCGCCTCTCTCTCTCTCTCTCTCTCTCTCTCTCTCTCTCTCTCTCTCTCTCTCTCTCTCTCTCTCATTAGCAGGCAACAGTGCAACACTATCTCTCTCTCTCTGTTGCTGGCACAACAGCACCACTTTTGCCCCTACTGGTACTCCAAACATATAGTCACATAGGTTAGGACGGACATTGCTGTTCCTTGGAGTGGTTGCACCACTCAAAAAGTGTGACAATAACTATAGTATGGTTGCCTTTTGGGCAACCACACTACGCCTGTTGAGAACTCTATAGGCTGCCAGGCGCGGGCGGCTGCACTAATAACTTTGGGGCAGGCCCGTCTAGAGTTTGAATGGACAGGTATCAGTCAAAAGGGAGACATCGAACAGGAAGGCTGGATGGGGAACGATCAACATATGGAATGTCAGAACAGGTTCTGAGTACGTATATCCATTATACTATATATTGATGACATCAGGGATCTCCATATATGGGCTTAATTGTGACAGCGGGTGGCATTTACTATGACATCTCTCTGTGTTGATGGACTCCATGGATTCCATTCAGACATGATTTCACCAATCGGTTCCTCCTCCCTGATTGGAGGGAATCACTAACCAGTCCTAATAAGTGCCAGACATTTGACTTTTCTTTTTACATTGGTATACCATGCGTACCGATTTTAAACGTAATATACCGTGAGCATGTAGATTAGCTGGTTTTTTTTGTTTGTTTTTCTTGCATTTTTAATGAAACTTTCCAAATCAAATTGATTAGAATATAATTATAAAAATTATAAAAAGGTGATTAAAAACATCAGTAATCGGTGAGGACTGGATGACACTTTGACTTTGAATGGCACCACACACCACACCACAGGGGTGGGAGGGGTTTGGGGAGGGGCGCAGCTTCCCCTCCCCAGAGCCTTAGATATAGATAGAGTTACGCAAACTGCGTTCACTTCATGGGGCCAGTCCAATGGCGGCTCTCCTACATAGACTTCTATTGAGTGTGGGGGACAACCAACTGGGCCAAGTCCTGGACCGGAAGTAGGCAGAAATGCATTGGACTCAGGACAGCCCGACTTTAATGATCTTAAATCCCTTTATTTTAAATTGTTTTGTAGTAATAGTACAACATAAACATTAAAGAGACTTTAGTTGTTGCTGTACAATACTTTAAAACAGTTGTCATGTTGCACACATGCTTAAAATAGTTCTTGTTTGCGCCGCCCTCGTTGAAAACAATGCATTTCCAACTCCAGCTTGTCTCAGTTCAGGCTGCATGAACAGCCCTCGAGCGCTCGGTTTCTGCCCCCTCTATATCGTAACTGTTCTATTAGACGGCTCTGCCCCTCCCATATATATATATAGCTGAGGGGTTATTTCACAGGGCAATAGGGCTGAGGGAACATAGACATGACATCATACCTCATATACACTTATACCCATTAGAGTTAACTACTAAGGAAACAGCTGTGAGCAACAAAAGACGACGACGGCCCAGCATCTATCTAAATAGCATTATCTAAATAACATACATGGCATCTGTGAAACAAGTAAACACATCTATGTAAATAACAGAGCTAGGGATTTATCTAATAATTATGCAAAACACGCACGCGGGCAATGAGATGAGAAATGCTCAGGGAGGATGTGGAGCCTGAAGAGGTAGAGAGTTTAGAGATTGGCGAGTGACTCACTCAGACAGACATTGAGGTAATCGACTCATTAGATACCGTAATTATGTAATCAAGAGCATGGAAACACTTAATGCGTTTTAACCCATTTAGACCGGAGGACGATTCTATAGGAAATGTTCTTCTAAATCCCAACAGTTTTCTGAAGAACGCATGTTTCTCCCCAAGATTATAATGTAATTGGCTGCCGACCCCCATCTGAAAATATGTTGCTCAGAAGCAAAGATTTGAGCTAAAAACGTTGGCTCCGAAAGAATATATCCAAAGCTTTGCACCACATTTTCACGATTTCTCAGAAATAGCAGACCTACGAGCTTGTAGATCTGCTATTTTCCAATAGCTAAAGCGTAAAATAATGCTTTAAAACACCCAACAAGGGGTTCCCGCCCAGAATGGGTTAAGATCCGTGCAGGCACGCTTACTTCAGAAAGGTGAATCTGTGGAAGACAGCCCTTTGTGTCTCCTCTTTATTTAGATGGGATTAGGAAAGCAAGAGAGGGAGGAGAACACTGTCAGATTCAAGCCTTATAATAAATAATAATAAGGATATAGCTGTATAGGACATCTAGCAGGTCTAATGATGGACCATAGGATGAAGGATATAGCTGGATAGGACATCTAGCAGGTCTAATGATGGACCATAGCATATTAGTAAAGTCACCCAGCCTTCTTAGGCCTCATTCACACGTACCAAACACCAATCAAGCAAATGTTTGGTCGTTCTTTTGGGCCACCACAATGCTTTTACAATGGGAGTCACATGGTTTGACCAACAAAAGAAAACGACCAAACATTGCTTGATTGGTGTTTGGTACGTGTGAATGAGGCCTTAAGAGCAAGCCCCGTGAATCATGAAACTCGGCTAATTAATAAACCATTAGTCTCGCGTATAGCAGACAACTACTCCACAATCTCCGAATGCTATATAGAGTCTGGACCTATAGCCCCCCATGAGCTGAGAATATGGAAGCTGCCATTTCCGTTCACGAAAATATATTTTAAAAATATCTTTACATTTTATTTTTGTATTTTCTTTCCTGCTAAGCAACTAGCCAAATATGCTTAGATGATTTCTAATTACGTTAGGATAAATGTGTGCGACTGTAAAGACGAAAGGGAAGGGGGCAGGAGGCTCCACTTCCGCTTTAAAGTTTACTCATGACAGCTCTTCCGTTGGTCCAGACTGTATGATGAAAGCATTTGGAAATTGCGAGAGGCAACAGTCTGGTATCGCGAGACTATAATAAACCATCAACACAAAGTCAAATTTCCATTTATGTTTTCTAATTTACCAGTTTAATATACCTCAATGTCATGATTCTAAGGGGTATAACCCAAAACACACTCGCCCCCATTCTTTGGGTGGATTCAATGGTTTGTGTGGTAAATACCATTAGCCTGCATGTGTGGTTCCATGTGAGTGTTTCCTTGCGATTGCTCATGGTGACAGTTTTTGCCCCAGGACTTGAGTTACTGTCGTAGCAGATGCCTGCTATACCGATACTGACAGCTGGAATGGAGTCAACTGTCTTCATTATCTCAGCCAGAGAGTGGCGTAGAGAAGACTCTAGCCGTGCACTATCCTGCAGTGCCATTAGTCTATACTGTTGGGCCCATGGGTGTTGCATTTAAAGCAGTTGTCATGGTTTCTGTAACAAGGTGATGGTTTTATGGTGGCGCATTTTTTTAGCCCCCACCTGCACGCCCAAACCCCCAACCTAGATGGCCAGGTGCTGCCTTATGTCCGGCAAAATCTTCCCGACCCGTCCCGGTTGAATATGCTGGGGGTATGAAACCCCCCCCCCCCCCCCCCCCCACCGGTATAGCCTTCAGTGTAGAGTTCAAGTCAACAGCACGGTTATTTCAAACGTTTGTCTCGATCACGGTTAATGATCGGTATAGGCATGTTGTTCAAATGATTCAAACAGGTAACGATTTAAATTGATTTAATGCTACATTTAAATCACAGTGATCCTTAATCGTAATTATTCCATCATAGTCAAGGGCTTTTGGAAAGAAATTAGATTTCGGTTTAGTAAATTTGGAAAATCTGGAAAATAAATTTGTTTAAAAAGAAAATCGTGAAAGTCGAGTTGAGTTGAATGCATGCCTAAGATGGTCCATTTGCATGCCATCCATTGTACAAAGAAGTATAACACATGGCTTAAGCCCAAACCACACAAATTGGTCGCCATGTAACTCCTTGCAACCAAATGTAGACGCATGTAGACCGAATGTAAATGGATGTAGCTGCAAGCAACCATCAAATTGAACCAATTGAATCCCTTGCGTCGACGACATGCGCCAGGACGTATATCACACCGCTGTGACGAGCGCTAAAACCGTTTTGTTGCGTCTTGACCCATTGGGTGTGGTTTGGGCTTTAGCCGCCAGAATTAACCCCTTTAGGCCTGCAGACGTCGAAATTAAAAAAAAAAGTCTTCTAAATTCGGACAGTTTTCTGAAATACCTCATGTTTCTATGTCGGTGCATGGTTCTCAAACTAATTCATGTCAACTTGGACCCCCAGAATTATCTGTATTTGGCCGCCGACCCCCATCTGAAAATATGTTGTTCCAGGGACCCCCCCAGAAGCAAAGATTTGAGTTATAAACGTTCGCTCTGAAAGAATATATATTCAAACATTTGTGCCGCAATTTTCACGAATTTTCTAAGTAGCAGTGCCGCGCTACGACCTTCTAGATCTGCTATTTTTCAACAGCTAAAGCATAACATAATGCTTAGTTAAAACACCAAAAGGGGTTCCCGGGCCCAAAATGGGTTCTTAGTTTTTTGTATCATTGTGGGAAAGAAGGAGACCGTATGACACGGTTGTCTTAAATAAAAATATCTTAAAAAAAATAAAACGGAAATGAACACATAACATACACTGCTCTGGGTTTGTCCCAGCGGGTGTTTAAATAGATGGTTTTCAACCCTAATAATAATAATAATATCAGTCAGGGATAGCGTGTGGTTTTGTAGGGAAGTGACACCTCCCCTCCTCCTCCTCCTCCCCTGTGAATGTGGAAGCGGTGGCATCATCTCTCTCTCTCTCTCTCTCACCACTGTGCTGCTGTGCTCGCTCTCCCCACTGTGCTGCCCACGCATGGCATGGCAGCCCCCCCCCCCCCCCCCCCCCCCCCACAACCCAACCGCCTGTTCCTCAACTGCTATAATATGCACCGCGGGGATTCCTCAAGTTGCAGCATGCCATGATGTGAACCTCCATATTACCACCCCTCTCTCATGTCCTGAGTGCGTGGCCATGTGTGTGTGTGTGTGTGTGTGTGTGTGTGTGTGCACCACGTGTGAATGTGTGCGTGCGTGTGTGTATCAGAGAGAGAGAGAGAGAGAGAATGAAAGAGGGGGGGTTGCTGTTGTCAAACACCAAATGTTCCGAACCAGGCGTTTATCTCGGGAGGTGGGGGGGGAGGTGGGGGGGGTGGTGGTTGAGGGTTAGACAGGCCGACGGTTAGCATTAAGCAGGGCTAAGGTTAAGCTATACCGAGAGTTGAGGTCAGGGGTCAAAGAGCCGTGTATGGCCGCATACGTCAATGGAAACGCCACGGGTGAAATGACAGATGGATGTATGTGTTGTCGTGTAGACAGACATTTGTTTTCAGGTGTCGTGTAGGGGCCCGGTATACAGCTATATATATACGGAGAGATGGAGAAATGAATGGGAGAAGAGGGGTGGCTATAAGTCATACATGGGCAACGGGCGGCCCCCGGGGCCCCCCCCAACTTAATGCGGCCCTCAGGTTAATATCAGAATACTGATATACAGTATATTATTGATTTGCAAACATGTATGACCCACTTTAATTACCTCAGTCTAAATTAGTATAGCTTAATGAGTGGTATTAAAATGTTATTGTCTTTTTTTATGTCCAATGTATTTGTATTTAGTTTATAAAGTTAACATAACTACAATTACATTTGGGAAAGGCATTTGAAATTAAATAAAATTTTAACTTTTCAGGATTCCAATTGAAAAATAGCACAAAATTATTCAGGATTTCAATTCAAATAATAGCTAAAAAAAAGTAGTCGCAGCGCGACGCGTTTTGAGCTTGTAGATCGGCTATTTTTTGCTAAGAACACAGAGATGTGAGACAGAGATGTGATGAGAGCCAGATATGGAGAAAGTGACGGGAACGTAGACGTGACAAAAAGGAAGGATGACAAAGTATTGAAGGAAATAAATGAGGGAGCCAAACTAGTGAAAACAGCTACGTAACGTACCGGTAATACAAATACTACGTGTACAAATCAGAGAGGTCAGCTGGTGTAATGCTGGTTTTTGGAATGAAATCCTGCACACACACTTGGCCCTCATGACACATGATTGAACACTACTGTTGAACGGTGACTACTGTTGCCTCTCTCTCTCTCTCTCTCTCTCTCTCTCTCTCTCTCTCTCTCTCTCTCTCCCCCCTCCCCCCTCCCCCCCCCCCCATCACAGCAGCTGTCGAGGTGACATGCTAATTACCTCCGAGTCTTGTTTTTCGGGCTTGCCAGGGCCGAATCAAACATGTATACGAGAGGGGCAACATCAGAGCCCGGATATAATAGGTTATGTGTGTGTTTGTGTGCGTGCGCCTGTGCGTGCGCCTGTGCGTGCGTCTGTGCGTGCGTCTGTGCGTGCGTCTGTGCGTGCCGCGCGTGTGTGTGAGAGAGATGGATGTTCTTGCTATGATCTGGTGACCGGCGTTGTCCCCACAAGACTAGATAACCTGGAAAAGTCACTTGTCAGTTTGTGAGGAGTGTCTTCCACACTAGCAGAGTTCTCCTTAGGGACCGGGTTATTCCTAGGGTAAGAAAATGAACCAATAGATGGAGAACAGTATACAGTTGGTTCCCGGGTTATCATATAGATGATGTGTGTGTGCGTGCATGTGCGCGTGTGTGTGCGCGCGCGTGTGCACATAATCGTCCAGTCATTCGTCGCTGCACGAGGTTATCAAAACCGAGGTCAGATAATGTGGGCAGCGATGAGTGCCGGGTTATAATTTACACATATCACATACCCATAGAGTGATTTTATTAACAAAGAGATTAGCGTTAGTGTCAGACCCAGGAAGTGCCCCAGGGGGGAGAATGCTAGTCTTTTCTCTCTCTCTCTCTCTCTCTCTCTCTCTCTCTGAGGCAGAGAGAGGCGGTCTTCTCACGTGGGATTTCCCAGACACTGGGGAGGGAGTCGGCGAGTGAGAACATGGCAGGTTGCTTGCATGCTTGACCCGTGCGTGGTGGTGGTGCCCGACGACCATTCTGTCAACGAGTCCCAAGCACGAGTTAATCGAACTAATATATTTGTATAAAATAATCAATGGCCGTGTAAATGCGCGCAGCGCGCGTGTGTTTACAGTGCATGTGTTTGGTCCGACGTACTAAAACAGACTGACATCCTATACCCAAAACACAACCCTAAACCTATTATTGAGTGTGTGTGTATCATATTATATGATATGATACAGTACTTCATTGTCAGTTTGCACTGACATTTGTTTTGCGACCCAGCGGCCTTGTATGCAACACATCTACACACATGTGACATAACACAGGACAAAAAAAGAGAATACAGTTACATACATCCATAGCTCAGTCTAAGCCTGGCCAAAATCCTGATTAAGCCTCAGCGTCGACTGGTGGACAAAAGACCTCTTCAGTCTGACCTTATTGTATGCTGGAACACCATATCTCCTTCCTGAAGGCAGCAACCTATACTCTCCATGCAAAACATGGCGGCTAGTATTAGAGGTGATATTCCTTGCTAACCCTAGGGTGCTGTTATCATACGTGGATGTATAGAGAGCCTCTGAAGTGGTCGTCCAACAATCTTTGAACAAATGTTTAGTTGTTGCGGCAGTTGTGACTTTAAGGCTACAGACAAACATCCATACCAGGTGGTACTACAGCACTGAAGAACACTCACTGATAACAGAAGTGAAAAACAAAAGAAGAATCCGTCTACTAGCACCGAAGGATCTTAAACGGCGAAGGAAATACATTATTTGCGTTGTTTTCTTACACACCGATTCAATCCACGGCAGGAGACGATCTATTTCTACTACTATTTATATGAACATACCTGGTTGAACTGTTCACTATGAATAGTACTGATGGGGGATCTGTGTGTCTCTAGTGGTGCACCAAAATAATCTCTTCTGTCTTTTTTTGTGTCTATGATGACGAGAGCGTTGTTATCACTCCATTCAAACGTATTTACTCTGTGTTGGTGCAGTCCAGGATCACTGGAACTATCTAGAAGAGAAATTAACCCATTTTGGTGTTTAAAGCATTATGTAATGCTTTAGCTATTGAAAAATAGCAGATCTACAAGCTCATAGTGCGGCACCGAGTGCCGCGCTATGAGCTTGTAGGTCTGCTATTTTTTGAAAAATCATGAAAATGTGGCGCAAGTCTTTGAATATATATTCTTCCAGAGCGAACGTTTTTTAACTCAAATCTTCGCTTCTGGGAGGTCCCTGGGAGGTCCCTGGGAGCCAAATTCATGATTTTGGGGGTTCTTGACATGAAATAATGTACACCACTGATACAGAAACATCGGTATTTCAGAAAACTGTCAGGATTTAGAAGACATTTGTAGAATCTCCGTCAGGTCTAAATGGGTTAAAGTATGGGGCTGGCGGGGGGTGGAAGTGAACGCTGATGGTGGCACAGGTTAACTACATTTATGCTAACAGCTAGCGGGCACAGAAAGAATTAAAACACTTCAGCCCCAATTTATACTTCGGTGCACAATGGTGTTGGGCAAAAACAGCCAATCAGCTATTTTCACTACTTTGGGGGAAACCTTTCGGCTATTAATGACATGCCCGCAGGGCCAAAATAGTGATTGATTATTAATCGACTATACTTAAAACAATATTCCCTTCTCTTTGTCTGCTGCAGCCCCGTAATATGTAAAGTTTCATGGGATCACGTTTGCTCTGAATAAGCGGACTACAATGGACTTTTACATGTTAGGCATGCGTTTGTCTGCAACAGACTGAGTGAACTAGTCATCCATACTCCTACAGATGCATGTGGGTGTTGGAGAGAGAGAGAGAGAGAGAGAGAGAGAGAGAAGAAATAATCTGTCACGTTTCTTTCACACGCCAACATTCCAGGCCGTCTTATGCAATTTAAGAAGATAACAAAATCAATTGTGCATTGATGACCAAACGATATAAGCGTGTGATCGCAACAGCAACAATAAAAAAATCGGATGGTTAAGACGTATTCAATCAGGGTTACTGGTTTGTTTCATTAATTCTGTTGACTACTGAGTGAGGTGTTTAACCCATTCAGGACGGGAACCCCTTTTAGTATTTTAAGCATTATGCTATGCTTTAGCTGTTGAAAAATAGCATATCTACAAGCTCATGAACGTGTAGGTTTTTAACTCAAATCTTTGCTTCTGAGGGGGTCCTTGGAACAACATATTTTCAGATGGGGGTCGGCGGCCAATTACATATAATTTTGAGGGTCCTTGACATGAAAATGTTTGAGAACCACTGACATAGAAACATGAGGTTTTTCAGAAAACTGTCAGGATTTAGACATTTGTAGAATCGTCCTATATTCTTCTGCCGACTACCTTACCTGCCGAAAACCTTTCACATATTTATAAAAAACAAACTATACTATATAATAAACTATATAATACTGTACATATTAGCTACAGCAACTCCAAAAGGGGTTCCCGGATTGAAAGGTAGCCTATAGTTTCGTACGTATAGTTGGATCCTGGTCTAAGGGCTCCATTTTCCACCTGAGGCCGATTCTAAAAAAAGAATCTTCTGAGTTCTCAGTTTTCTGAAAATCCTATGTTTCTATGTCAGCGGTGCTCAACCTTTTTCAAGTCAAGGACCCCCAGAAATATTTGTAGTTGGCTGCAGACCCCCATCTGAAGATATGTTGTTCCAGGGACCTCCCAGAAGCCAATATTTGAGTTCAAATTGTTCGCTCCAAAAGAATATAGCGTATATTCAAAGATTTGCACCACAAATTTCACAAATTTTCTAAAATAGCAGACCTACAAGCTCATAGCGCGGCACCCAGTGCTATGTTTCAACAGCTAAAGCATAACCTAACACTTAAAACACCAAAAGGGGTTCCCGCCCCAAAATGGGTTTTAATGCAGTATCATCATAATTATCTTGAAAAGAAAAAAAGCGTTGTCGTTTTTGGGTTGCGCTTTTCTTGTGTACACTCTCTACTCTCTACCCTCTCTCTCTGTGTGTGTGTGTGTGTGTGTGTGTGTGTGTGTGTGTGTGTGTGTGTGTGTGTGTGTGTGTGTGTGTGTGTGTGTGTGTGTGTGCGTGCTGCTGGTGGAGCATGTGGACGGATGAATACACCCTCATATCTTTTTATCCCGGTATGCGGCTTCCTGAATCCTGCCTGATGGAATGTAATTGGCCCCAGGAGATAGTATAGCACTGCAGGAGGATGAAGTGATCAGGGCTGCAGACTTAGACAGAGCGGAGCGGGGCTGTGTAGTGTGTACACCTTCTGGCGTGCTGTGCTGTCACACCCCGCCAACCTTATATATATATAAACCCATTTAGGACGGAGTGACAGTTTAAAAAAAAAAAAAAAACATGTTTTCTATGTCAAGGACCCCCAAAAGGTCTGTAATTGGCCGCCGGCCGACCCCCGGCATCTGAAAATGTGTTATGTAATGTTCCACATTAAAAAAAAACGTTTGCTCTGAAATAATATATATTGCGCCACATGATTTTCACGATTTCAAACATAAAATTGCAGATCTACAAGCTCTACAAGCTCTACAAGCTCTACAAGCTCTACAAGCTCTCTGCTATTTTTCAATAGCGTAGTACGTAGTGCTTGAAACACCAAAAGGGGTTCCCGTCCTGAATGGGGTTAACCACTTGGAGGGCTATACTGTATATATATGCAGCATGCTGCTGCCTCTCTGGAAATCCTACTTCTATGTCATTTACGCAGCTTCCGTTTATTTTTGTATTGCTACAGTCGCCGGGTGCTAACGCAGGTTGTCGTTGAGCCGTGTTGGTCTGCATGGCTGGTGAATGTGACAGTGACGGTCAATCCAATCTCACCGTATAAGGGCCAGGGGTGTGCAACTGGCGGCTCGCCGGGGGCCACATGCGGCCTATAGTCTCAACTGGCGGCCCGCCGGGGGCCACATGGGGCCCACGGGGGGCCACATGCGGCCTATAGTCTGGCGTTAACCAGACTGTTTGCCTCCGCAATTTCCAAATGCTTTCACCATACAGTCGGGGCCAGCGGAAGTGCCATCATGAGTGGAGCCTCCTCCTCGCCACTTCAGTTTCGTCTTTACAGTCGCGCACATTTATCCTAATATAAATAGAAAACATCTAAGCATGTTGCTTGTTGCTTAGCAGAAAAGGATATTTAAGATATTTAAAAATATATTTTCGTGAACGGAAATGGCAGCTTCCGTTACTCAGCTCATGGGGGGCTATTGGTCCAGACTCTATATAGCATTCGGAGATTGTGGAATAGTTGTCCGATATAGTATTGATTTCAGCTGTTCCAAACCCGCTTTAATTACTTCATGACTAGTATTAAATGACTAGTACTTTAATGACTAGTATTAAAATGTTATTGTCTTTTTTGTGTCCAATGTAGTTCATAAAGTTAACATAACTATAACTAAATGCATTTGAAATTCTATGAAAAAGGTTACTTTTCAGGACTCCAATTCAAAAATAGCTAAAAAATATTCAGGTTTTCAATTCAAATATAGCAAAAATACAAGCTCTACAAGCTCAAAACACGTCGCAGTGCGGCGCGTTTTGAGCTTGTAGATTTTATTTTCGCTACGACAGTAATATGCCACTCTGTCGGTGGCTTATGTTTTTGTGTTGTCTTTTTGTGACATACCGGTAGTCCACTTGCCAGATTGTGAACCCGGACATGTTGAGTAGGCCTACCCTAAAGTTCTGTTAGAAAACAGCGTTTAGAAACTGCCCCCATGCCAACTTGCATAATTATGTTGGGCTTTTTTTCCTTCTTCATAGTTAGCATAATAAGCCGGGGTACCACTGACAACCTATATAAGGCAACATTTTCAAAATGTCTTTATGCTATAAGTATGTGACGTGTCAAATCGGGTGCAGTACTTAGTTTAGACAGTATTGTTTTAGACTATATTCATTGGTTAGACCAGTCATTAGTCCTACAACTACAACCTATCTCAAACCCTCACCCTAAACCTAAACCTGGATTCAGAATCATGAAAACCACCTAGTTTGACATGACACATGCCACTTAAAGCATAATGGAATTTTGAAATGTTTGCCCAGTTGTCAGTGTATACCCTTGGATAAAGACGCTATATATAAACACACAATTTACCGTTCACATATTTTCGTTATTCAAACATTTGTGATGTGTTTGTTTAAAAGTTATATATCGTTGCTGTCGTGCAGACACCTATTATCTCCATATTTCAACTTTTGGCTTTTTTCTTCTTTTTGTTTACATAAATAAACACCCTGCTCGATCACACTATATTCAACTACGGTGTCGCACAATCGCATCAAAAGTAAAAGATCTCACGACGGAGTTGTGCAATGAAAAGGCCCAGGAGTTTCCCTGTCTCTCCAGCTCTTTAATTAAGCTATACACTCTGGCTCAGCTAAATATCTCCCCTTGCTGTATGAGTCCTCATGTGTCTTTTCTTTAGATTACTCAAGTCACCAAAGGCTTTGATACAAACTTTACAAGAAAAGGGCTTTTCTCCTGTACTGTATGAGTCCTCATGTGTCTTTTCTTTAGATTACTCAAGTCACCAAAGGCTTTGATACAAACTTCACAAGAAAAGGGCTTTTCTCCTGTACTGTATGAGTCCTCATGTGTGTTTTTTTTTAGATTATACCGTTGTGAGATCTGTTACTTTTTGCTTCCGGTATATTCTTGAATTTGAAATCCTGCAACACGTTTTCTTTGACATATGAGGTTTCCACCCAGCTGAGATGATAGGCCTATACTAGAGACCTGTGGATGAGCTTTTTTTGTCACCCGAATCCGCGTGTGCATATTTAGAATCCACCCGTTATCCGACCGCATTCATTCATTGTTCCAATTTATAAATCCGCAACCACCCGTGGATTGCGGGGTGGTGGCACCGAGTGCCGCGCTACGAGCTTGTAGATCTGCAAAAAAAAAATTGAATCGTGCAAACATGTGGCGCAAATCTTTGAATATATATTCTTTCAGAGCGAACGTTTTTAATGTGGAACAACACATTTTCAGATGGTGGTCGGTGGCCAATTACAGATAACTTTCGTGGTCCTTGACATGAGTGACATAGTTTGAGAACCACTATAAAAAAAACCACTATAATAAGCCTATAGATAGATGCTATCAATTTATTTCCCACAACATTTCACCCGCGGTTTAGCCAATATTAATTTATAATATGTTTTAATAACCCAAATCCTCCCTAAACTGCCGTTAACCGCGGCAACCGCGGCAAAATCCGCCACCCGCAGGTCTCTATAAGGCCCTATACACTACAGTATAGAAACACATATACAGTACAGTATAGTATTCTGTACATATGGCAGTGGCGGAGATGGAGAGCGGCAGGCAGGGGTCTGTAAGGTCAGTTGGCTGGCCTCGTCTGTCCGTTGATCGGACACTTTGATCTTAAAATGTTATCTCCGGGGGTGGCCCGGTAGCACAGACAATTATTTCACACCCCATATGGTCCCTGAGAGTGCAAAGACCCCATAGAATACGACCCTTGTCTTGTCTCGCAATGTGTGAGTCGAGCTTCTCATGAAATGTCACATTTGGGCCCATGCAGGCAGAAAGAAATCGAATCAAGCAAGAGGCCAGCGCTCATTCTTTCTGAGGGTTCTTGAAATTAAACGGGTTGAGAATCACTGCTAGAGCCGTAAAAATCTTCTCTTATGGGGGGGTCCCTGGCATTATCTCTTCAAATGTCAATTTGGGGATCCTTGGTGGAAGAAGCGATTATTTTCCTGCGATGTAGAAATGCAAAGTAAAAATAAAAAGGCCCGTTATTTCCAAAATGGCGTATGTGCATAGGGAGCCTATACCGAAGCAGAGATCTATAGCTTGGGAGAGAGAGGTATTTTAACGGGCCGCCGCGTTGAGGGAATGAGGTGTGATTGGTGTGCAGGAACGCGTGGCTGATTGAAATCAATCAGCAAGACTGACAGACAGCTGATAATTACAGCTGAGCCTCCTCCATGCCCTGCATGAACTAACTCCAAATACTGCTGTGTCACAACCTCTTTATACTCTACAGACAAAATGGACACGAGTTCATTGCCTCTGTATTTGGTCCGCTCTTCTCCCCCCCCCCCCCACCCTCTCTCTCTCTCTCTCTCCGCACGCAGCCACGCACTGTTCTTTTGGGCGAGCTGCACCGATATAACAGACAGCAGCGCAAAATGTTTACAAGTTTATCGAGATGAAAGTCCCTATACTCCCCAGTCCCCACACAGTGACAGCACTCCATGTTTACAGCACGCACAGACAGACAGAATATTCTGCAGGCTATACACTGCAGTGTTTTTATGTGTTTCCTTAAGCAATTGATTAATGTACCCGTCCTCATTTCGATCAGGGCTAAAGTCTCCTCATTCGACCACGTCTATCCACGGTAACGGGACATCTTTGCGCTGCGTAAAATATGCCTTCTCCGTCTCCAACTGTGTTCAGCTCCTCACCCGCCACATCGTTTGCTTCATTTCCTTTATTTTCTGCGGATTGCATTCCCACCTGCACCGAATCGAAATCAAGTGCGATTGGAAGCTGGAGTGGTTCTATAGGAGAAGAACAGGGATGCTATGGCTGGAGTGGTTATATAGAGAAGATTGATGGGCTGCAGGGCCTCTTCAATAGTGGGCTGGGCGCAGTTCTTTTTGTCGTTATTCAGTAATCGTGCGTGCATTCGAGTAAAGGCTGCATGGACACAGAGGGAGACGGACTTACAGCTTGATAGAATGCTTGACACATGGAGACAGTCTTGTCACGTCCCATCCTGTGCATTAGTAAAAAACAGATAAAGTGCCCCTCGGGGCACAGGTCTCCACCAGGGCAGGTCAGGTTGTGGCCTCCTGGTGGCGCTATAATAAGCCAATGTGAAAAGGGTGCCATTTCTTCTTCTATGCCTTTGATGGCAATTGTGAGGATTTGAGGCATTTTTTTTTCCAAAAATGTGTTTAGCAAAAAGTCCACCTGTTGGTGGCGCTATAACAGGCCAATGTGAAAAGGGTGCGATATATTCCTCAGCCTAGTAGGAACGTCTGTGAAAGATTTTACGTAAATTGCACGCTGCGTTCATGATTTGAGGCTTTTTGTTCAAAACGGGCCAATCCTGTAAACTTTGAAAGCCAATGTTAGCCAATCAGGATGGAATATGAAATATCTGACAGATCTGTGTTGAGCACATGACTATAGAGATAGTGTGTAACGATTTGCAGGATTTTTGGACAAAATATGGAGTAGTAATATAAAAAGTGTGTTTTACAAAAGTCGGCCTCCTGGTGGCGCTATAACAGGTCGTTCTGGAAAATTTGGTGCAGAGGTTGATCGGTGGCATCCAGGAAGTGTGTGTGCAAAGTTTGGCATCGACCGGGTTAATGCACACACACACACACACACACACACACACACACAGCAAAACATACTCTTTCCCCATGCCTTCGGCCTGGTGGAGACAATAAATACGGCACGTTCGGGTGACCTTCCCACTCTGTGCTATCGTGTCCAAATCAAAAGCATCTGGAGACAAACGCCACGCCACGCACCACATTCCCCATCTTTTCCAGGAATTAATTGTGTTTGCAAGCCGTCAGCGTCTTTGCCTATCTATCTTCTGTTTCATCTCGGTCTTGCCCTTGCGTGTATCTGGACACATGGCCCCTCGGGGACCTCCCACACAAAGGGCCCTTGGAACCTGTATATCTATCTACCCTTTTCTCCTCTGTCATCTCAGCTTTCTCTGATATGTGCTCTGCTTTTAACCCATTAAGACCTGAGGCCCATTCTATTTCAGTCAGACAACTCACGGATAGATTTAACCAATATTTATTATAGTATGAGAATACAAGTGGGCATATGATATTTTATCTTGGCGTTTTGGCTCTGCTACATTTTTCTCCCTGCTCGGCACAATCAAACACCATCATTAAACATTAAGAGAAGGGAGATATAAACAACCCCCTCATGGGGAACATAAATAACAGAGCCCACCGGTGGTGCTGGGGTGGTGGTGGGAGCAAACATCACTTAACAGCAACCAGGAACCATGTATGCAGAGGCAGGAAGAGCATGCAGTCTAGTGAGCTTAAATTGCCAAATTGGTCAGCTGACTGCCACATCAGCGAATCACATGTGGGTCTTGCACACACTGAATACACCCACATAGTAATGCAGCATATAACCCCTTGAGTATATGCGCCCTTGAGCATGGTATGAAACCCCTCGAGTATATCTGATGTCTTCTAAATGCTATATGTCAGTGGTTCTCACATTTGTTCATGCCAAGGACCCCCATCTCAAAATATTTTGTTCCAGGGACCCCCAGAAGCAAAGATTTGAGTTAAAAAAATGTTTGCTTTAATAATATGCTGTATAGCGCTGTCGCCTCACAGCTAGAAGGTCCTGTGTTCGATTCGCGCTGGGGACGCTGGGAGCGTGTTCTCTCATCAGCGCCCATACCCTAGGTGGGGGTTAAGAAAGGGTGTTTCTGTGTGGTGGTGTTTGCATGTTCTCCCCTGTATCCCCTAGGGTAGATATACCCTCACAAAAAACATGCAGTAATCCTGGTCTCTATATACTGCCTCCCCCTGGTCAGCAACTGGTCGGAATAACGTGCTCCTTCCACGCGCTAGCTACGCCCTACCGGGGGAAACTCCCCTCTGTCAGGTGATAAGAAGTGGCCTGCTCACTCCTCATGCACTGAAGGAAGCATGAGTTCAGTTCGGGTTGCGCACACTTATCCGACACACCATAGGACCGACATGCGAAAATGAAGGTTGGCGAACATGCGCTGCTCCGCGCTTTGCAGTTATGGTTATAGGTTAGGGTTTGAGGTAGGTTGTCGTTCTAATGACAGTCGGACCAAAAGTGGACTCTTCCCAGGTTAAATTAGGCATTGGCACGAGGTGAATAAATGGGTTACAAAATTGTGCGATAATAATAATAATAAGTCAAGTTTGTGGATTATTATTTGACACAACCCTGCATGGGGAATTCAAGCGCACATTTTGGAGCTTATGGCTCGTAAAAGCTTTTTATAAGTTGTCCCTTTAACCACTAGTACTACATTAACACCAACGGGGTCCCCCAGGGGTCCGTACTAAGCCCCCTTCCTTTCCCCCCCTCTAGTCTACACACCAACAGCCTTGTAGATTTTGCTATTTTCGCAGAATGTTTCCGGCATGGCTATCGAAAAGGTTCATGTGGTCAACTGTAACGATTCCACAGGCCGAAGTGTGTGATACATGCATCCCTCTACTTTTCATGAATATAAATCAATATAAAAATGGCATTAAAAAGAAAAATAGACTTACATTACTACAATGCAGGAATGAACAGATTGATAATTGTGCATGCTTCCCCGTGTGTTATGCCATTAAAAAAGTGATTCATTGGATTGGAGAGCCCCAGCTGTACGATTTACGAAACAAAAAATGTATTTACATTTACGAGAAAAAACTCCAATCCCCATCTGAGGCAAGTAAACAAATCTAATAACCTATAACTATAGGCTTCTCTATACCAGAGGAGAAATTCTATTTGATTTCTACAATAACGATTGCACCCCCATCTCTCTCCTCCCTCATTTCTCATTATTAGGCAATACATCATAAAAGATTAGATGCCGGTATATAGGAAAAGGCTTTCGCAAAACTCCCGAGCGTCAATAGACCGGGAATTAAGGGACCATTTTCACACTCTTAACCCGCATTCAGGACGGGAACGCCTTTTGGCGTTTTAAGCATTGTTATACTTTAGCTATTGAAACATAGCAGCTCTGCAAGCTCATAGCGCGGCACTCGGTGCCGCGCTATGAGCTTGTAGATCAGCTATTTATTTTATTAAACTGTGGCGCATATATTCTTTCACAGTGAACGTTTTTATGTCAAATATTAGCTTCTGGTGGGTTCCTGAAACAGCATATTTTCAGATGGGGGTCCGCAGACAAATTCAGATAATTCTGGGTTTTCCTTAACATGAAAAAGTTTGAGCACCAATGACATAGAAACAAAGGTTTTTCACAAAACCGTTAGGATTTAGAAGCACATTCTTTTAGAATCAGCCTCAGGTCTAAACCAGTAACACAAGTACATTGCAGTGTGCTATATCACCCCGCGGAAAAACACTGTTGTCGTGATTTGCAGTGAACGAGAGGAGTCCTGCTTCGATTCAATCACCTCCCCTCTATTTGCTCTCAATAAGGGGCTGTGCTATTTTTACCCATTCTGTGCGGATAAGGCCTCTCACAGAGGGATTCCCCCCGTCCCCCCGTCCCCCTTCTCCTCCCCCCTCCCTGCCACCAACACCGCAGTGTGGGAGCTATACGGCCACGGGCCTGTCCCGAGGGGGGAGCGCCGAAATTACATTGAAGTGACTCAAATTGCTTGGTGGCGTGGGTTCACAGGCAGTACACAGTGAGCACACATTGTATCGATGAAGCCCCCCCACTCCCATAACACCCCCCCCACGCGTTCTCTCCCCATGCATTGTGTGTACCCCGGCAATGCAAATTGTGCGCAAGTTTATGCCAAACTAACTAACAAGGCTGTAATCATTTATTTTTCATTGCCACTGGTGCGCAGAGACCGCTTTGATATGATTTGCACCAGTTTATTATGAGGACTGGGGCGAATTAGAGACGAAAGGAGAAGGGGGGGGGGGGGGGGGGGGGAGGAGGTTTTGTTTTGAAAACCGTCGCAGAGATTGGACCCGAGCAACAATATTTTCCAGGTCATAACGGCATTCTTCCATCCATGCACCTTCTGTTCAATTCTAGCGTATATTCTTTGTCTAACGCAATAGTCGATTCTATTTGTCGCTTTAAAATACAACGTGTGTTTCTCTCTCTTTCTAAGACACACACACACACACACACACACACACGCGCGCGCACATGCATGCATACACACACACACACACGCACGCACGCACACACACACACACGCACCCATAGCTGGCTGATGGTAAACCACGGCAGCATGCCAGCGAGAGAGAGAGAACATATGTGCTACATGACAAACATGCTAGCAGGCCATTTCCTACTGCAGATACTGGAGGTTAACACGTTGAGACCCCGAGACCAGATGTCTTCTAAATCCTGACAGGTTTTCTGAAAAAACGTATCAGTTGGTGCTCAAACTCTTTTCATTTCAAGGACCCCCAGAAGTTTCTGTATTAGCTGCCCCCCCCTCCCCATCTGAAAATATGTTGTTCCAGCCCCCCCCCCCCCCCCCCCCCCAGAACCAAATATCTGAGTTAAAAATGTCTGATGTGAAAGAATACTTATTCAGAGATTTGCACACGTTTTCATGATTTTCATGAAAAAAATAGCACATCTACAAGCTCGTATACATCTGCTATTTTTCAACAGCTAAAGTTTAAAATAATGGTGTGGTTAAAAGTGGTTAAAAGTTACGGCGACACAGATGCGTTTCAGGTCTCAATGAGTTAACACCGCAGGTGGTGGTACAGTACAGTACAGTACAGTACAGTACAGTACAGTACAGTACAGTACAGTACAGTACAGTACAGTACAGTACAGTACAGTACAGTACAGTACAGTACAGTACAGTACGATGCCATTATTATGCACACTGACAATGAGAGAGAATAATACCCGCTTATTTTCATCAATTGATATGAAAGTACATATAGGGAGACAGTTTAGTCGGCCAGAAACTGTGTTCACTTCATGGGGCTTCAGTCCAATGGCGGCTCTCCTACATAGACTTCTATTGAGCGTGGGGACAACCAACTGGGCCAAGTCCTGGACCGGAAGTAGGCAGAAATGCATTGGACTCAGGACAGCCCGACTTTAATGATCTTAAATCCCTTTATTTTAAATTGTTTTGTATTAATAGTACAACATAAACATTAAAGAGACTTTAGTTGTTACTGTACAATACTTTAAAACAGTTGTCATGTTGTTGCACACATGCTTAAAATAGTTCTTGTTTGCGCCGCCCTCGTTGAAAACAATGCATTTCCATCTCCAGCTTGGCTCAGTTCAGGCTGCATGAACAGCACTGGAGCACTCGGTTTCTACCCCCTCTATATCGTAACTCTTCTATTAAATTTGCCATAATACAATATGCCACCCTATTATAAGGCAATATTTTCTAAATTCCATTATGCTTTAAGTAGCATGTGACATGTCAAACGAGGGTGTTTACATGATTCTGAATCCATTACAAGCATTCGTTTTGCATGGAAAACACTCCTTGGACTAAATTTGGCCATAGCCACTTACCCAAAAAAAAAAAAAAAAGCCTTATAATAGGTTGTCAATGATGGCATATTGGATTAAGGCAAATGTAGTGTATTTGCAGTGAGCAATCTTTTTCCAACCTCTGCCATTTAATCATTGGACTAATAAACAAGGAAGTGAACGGCAGTGCGCATGCGCAAAACATGTCTAGGATCGCTGAAGAAGGAATGAAATACTCAAGTACTACCTCAAAATTGCACTTAAGTACAGTACTTACAGTTACTTTCCACCACTGAAAACAGCAGATGTACAAGCTTGCGGCGAGGGCACAAAGTGACGCGGCGTGAGCTCATCTGCTGTTTTTGAATAATGCTAAAAATTGCAAACGACCCAGATGCCTTCTCAGGTTTTGATGCATTAATGCATTATTATTATATAGAACGCATATGGACTGCTGCAGTGTTTCCAGAATTGTGTACATCGGGAATTTGCATATACTGTATTGTGCGAAAGGCAAAAGCGGTCAATAATTAATTCCCTGTACAGTAACACCCCCTTAACCCATTGAGACCTGGAACACATCTGTGTCGACCTTAACTTTGAACCACTTTTAAACTTTATAGCTGTCGAAAAATAGCAGACCTACAAGCTCGTAGCACTGCACCGAGTGCCACGCTACGAGCTTGTAGATCTGCTATTTTTGCCAAATCGTGGAAATGTGTGCATGCAAATCTTTGAATATATATTCTTTCACCGCACACGTTTTTTTTTTACTTTTACTGTTTCTGGGGGGTCTCCCTGGAACAACATATTTTCAGATGGGGGTCAATTTCATATAATCTTTGGGGTCCTAGACATGAAATATTGTTTGAGCACCACTGACATACAGTATAGGAACATATAGTTTTTTTAGGTAAAGAAAACTTAAAGAAAACTTGTAGAAACTTAAAAAACTAATTGTAGAATCCGGTCTCAGGTTTCAATTGCTTAAATATGAATATATATAACAAAATAAAAACGTATAAACAAGTCCCGCAGCCCAGTGAGAGGACACGCGGTGGTGCAGCGCGCCGGGACCAGCGTGAGCCTATATATCCCCTCATCAGGAATTCATTTTGATTGTCCACATGCAAGATTGATGAGAACCAGCGCCGGGCTGGGTGTTTGCACAGCGAGCCTATGCGGAGCCCATGGTCGACACGGTTGATGTGAATCATTTATGCCCCCTCCCTCCCTCCCTCCCTCCCTCCCTCCCTCCCTCCCTCCTCCAGGTGTGTTATGATCCTATACTGTATAACTCGTCACCCGCTGGTACGTTGCCGCGGGACATTTACAGGACCCGAGCAGTGGTGGTGTGTGGGGGGGGGGGGGGGGGGTACTATCAATACTGCAATATAGAAATACTCCATTACAAGTAGGTCGTCACGTGGTCGGAAATCGGGGGGCCGATCACGTCATTTTCAAGTGATCGGAATCTGATCGGGAGCAAAAGAGACGTGATCGGGACATCCCTATAGTATCAATATTATATCCATATCATGACATTAGACTGGACAGTGTCTGTGATTTTGGATATTGTACTATAGCGATATATATGTTCTATCAAAATATAAATCGGGACAAATCTGTGTCGGCAGATGCTCAAAATCAAGTGATCGGAATCGGTCCGGGAGCAAAAATAAACTTGATCGGGACATCCCTAATTACAACTTCGATGGCCGGAATTCAAAACTTAGTTGAGTACAAGTACCAAAATAACCAGTAGATCGGCTGTTTTCAATGGGTCGAAATGTATGGGCTGAGGTGTATGATTTAAGTGTAATAATAATCAAAATCTACAAAGTAACTAGTGGAGTAAAAGTACAATATTTGCATCCAAGATGCAGTGGAGTAGAAGAAAAGTATTGGAAATACTTAAGTAAAGTATAGGCCTACAAATAGCTCAAAATTGTACTGGTAAGTACATTAACCCATTCGGGACGGAGGAGAGGAGAGGAGAGGAGAGGAGAGGAGAGGAGAGGAGAGGAGAGGAGAGGAGAGGAGAGGAGAGGAGAGGAGAGCGATAGAAGCTGCCGTGGAAATTGGACGGAGAGGGAAGGCAAGAAGCTGCATGCAGAGAAGACAGACACATGGATCAGTGGAGGGGGTCATGGCATGGTCAAGAAAGAGAGACAGACAGCAGGGGGGGAGAGAGAGAGAGAGAGAGAGAGAGAGAGAGAGAGATGGCGTGGTGGTGACTGGTTACTTGTCAAGCAGCTTGATGGGGTCAAGATGATGCACTGCCACACAGCTGCGGGTCATTTGGATTGATTGGCTCCGAGGGAGGCTCTTCACCATTCCACTGCAATCACTTTCTTCCTAATGCCGCCAATTAAATCTCCCACATGCTGTGACCAATCCCACGGTGGTGGTCAGTCATCATCGGGGATTGAGACTGCATGCATATGTGTTATTTGCTTGTTTATTTATTTTTATATTTTTTTAATGTGATAAATGTTTGTACTGTATATTGTACTGCTATAGTGGAAGCACCATAGACTGTAAAAAATATGGACAAAGCGTTCGCCGGGTCTAACATGAACGTAAAATGAAGCCTGTAATAATATGGTAGTTCCTGATGTAAGTCGCCATCTTTCTAGATCCGTTTGGTACCAGCTGGCCATTGGCTGGCTCCGTTTTGGACCAGCTGGCCATTGGCTGCCCAGACAACGAGGCGGGACTTCCCCCCTTCTTCTCCGTTGGTTTTTATTTTGACTCGAGTGGGAGGGGAATCCCGATCATAGACTGTAACGGTAGCCACGCCCCTCAGAACATACGCGATGTTTTTTTTTCTTTATGGTCATTTTTTTAATTAATGGGACCATAATTTTCCAAAAAGAATATTATGACATTAGAAATGAGACTTTAAACTAGTGACTGGAAGAAGAAAGTATTCATGACCATGTTTATTAAAGATGGAGTGCCGTGATTTTTTTCCACACTTAAACATGATCATCAGGTGTATTTAGGTGTATATGAGGTATAATTTTTTCAAAAAAGTGTACAGTATTTGTTAAAATGATGCTTTTATGTGGACACACCCACCAGTTCATTAGGTATGCGTGAGTTTAACCATAGCACCACCCACCTAATCCAGTCCCTCCACCTCCTCCTTTAAGACCACCCACTTGTCCTAGTCCCTCCCCCTCCTTATAAAAGGACAGCCCATGGCTCTGCCCTTTTGTTTACAAAATGGCAAATTGGTGTCTGTAATGTAACAAAAACTCATGTTTTTGTGAATGTTAGAAGTGAACACTTCCCAAATTTCTGAGATATCGTATAGGCACCAATGTGCACTTATACTGCCACCATCCATTTATAGGCATAATAATACCACGCAACCATACCAGATCAGATCAGATCTGTTTTTTCTGATTTTTTATAATCATTTATTTATTTCCTCCAATTATATTGACCCTATTGTCGCAATCAGCTCAGCTCATCATCCAATTCGATCATAGTTTAACAGCAGAAACAATTAGTTTGATAGATAATTTAGCCTACAATATATTGTAGGCTATTGATTTCCTCCAGCTAAGCACCCTGGCATTAAAACTGTCCTTTATCTGACTGCATTGAGTTTCAGCAAAAGTCGCCAGATTTAAAGAAACAAGCGGCCAGGTCCACAAAAATAGGTCACAGAAATTGCTGTGAATATTTATGAAAACGTTTCAACAACACCAATCCTTTTAACAACATATTAATCTGAGGGTCCTTCACATGAACCATTGGTCAAGTCAACCACATCTCCCCTGAAAGTTACTTATATGAAAACAAGCCCAAGTCGCTTGTAATAGCCAGACATGGCAACATGACTTTCAGCGCGACACAACATACTTCTAATTCTTGACTTTACAGCCTCGTATAAGTATTAGGACCTACATACATATTGACTACAACAGCCAACAAGAATGCACACTGTGACATTACACTCTGTATCAAAGCCCGACCACTGTGATTATAAAAGAAACAACCTACTCCTTGAGAAGAGCATGAGCAACTATACAGCAGAGCAGGTAGGCTATAAGACTGGTTTGTTGTGGTTTTCCTTGATTAATCCTGAGGACCCGACGTGAACATTTACTTGCTTCCAATCTAACGAAAAACAGTCTGTTCTGCTGTGAACTGGTAATGTGTGAAATGACTGTTAGACACAGAGCAGCAAAAGCAAACTGGCTGTGTTCAGTTCACACGTGTGTATGTGGCAGGCAGCTCCGCCCACAGAGGTTGTCGTTGTATAGAGGGGGAGGTGCGTGTGTGCGTGCAATATTTTTACGTCACACTATCCGTGTTTACTTCATTGGCCCGTTTGACCGTCAAGGGTTCAGCCTCCAGGAAGAAACCCTAAATACAAAGTTATTACACCATTGGACATAAAAACGACTCCAGGGTGTCTAATGAAGTACTGTCACCCCATAGACACATGAAAAGCTGGAAAAATACAAAAATTGTGGCACTCCATCTTTAAGGTAATACAGTCTAGGTGAAGTTGGGCCAAAATACATGGGCCTCTATGGAGCTATGGGGCTTTTTGGGTCCAGCCCAGCGCCACAACAGGCCATTATATGAACTACCGATTTCAAATGAGGCTTCACGAAATATCTGGCTGACTGCCCCCCTGGGAAGCACCCAAAACTGTTTAGTAGTGTATCCCCCTGGCTTCAAGGGTCTGCCAAACGTTATTGTACAATGTTAGGGTTTTATATATATGAGGGATGTCCCGATACACTTTTTTCGTTCCCGATCCGATCCCACAATTTCTGCGTTATCCCGATACCGATACCAGTGTTGTGATCTCGTGTCGTGGACTCGTGTTTATAGCTATCTAGCTATATGTATCTCGTGTTGTGTTCATAACAGACTCCTCACTCATATGTGCACTTGCAGTTTGGGCAACTCCAAAGCAAACTCCACATGCCGCAACATTGTATTTACCTGCCATAGTGTCAACCCCTGACCCCTGTGTCGGATCGGTGGTTAGACTGGCCGATGCCAATACGACCCGATATGACAAATAAGGGTCAATGCCGATACTTTTCCCGATACCGATACAGTGTCTCTAATATATATATATAGTGTGTGTGTGTGTGTGTGTGTGTGTGTGGCATTTGATCGTCTGTGGCGTTTGATAATGTGTGGTCGATGCTTATCTGTAGTGTATCGGTGTATCAGAATTAGCAGAATAATAATTGTCCTTTCACATAAATAAATATGAATATGTTTTTTGGTCCGGTGGGAAAATCAGCATGCAGGAAGAAGGAGAAAGACTCGGGGAACCACGTTAATTATCACACTTTCCTTTTTCACTGTGCGCCACACTACCTTTGGGGAAAATCTTAAACAAAAAAAAAACGCTAAATACATGCGGTTTTCAATTAATGACTGCAAACCGTTCTCGAGAGGGGAAAATTATGATAAATTATGCCGAGCAGGCACTGCAGCGGCAACGAGACCAACGAGATTGGATCATAATCGTAACGTGGGATGATATATCGCTTTAATAATTAGAGTCGTGTCAGACCCCCGGCCTCCCTCGTTAGTCGGTACTTTGACCTTGGGGGGAGGGGTGGGGGGGGGTACTTTGACCTTGGGGGGGGCCGTGGGCTCCAGTAATGTCCAAGGTCACCCGCTCTCTCCCTTTCTGCCACACATTAAGACCCTGAGGCCGATTCTACAAATGTCTTCTAAATCCTGACAGTTTTCAGTATGTTGCTAGTAGACTGGAACTCACCTATGCATAGGCAGCTGGGAGAAACTATAGACACAGCTGCAGGATGTGGTAAATTTTAACCCACCACACTAACCACATTAAACTAAATAGAGACAAAAAGGCTGAATGAGTTTCTCTATTCTAAATAGCAAACTGCAGGCCACTGTAGCCTAGTGAAAACCCTTGCCAAAGTGTCAGACGATCGGATGAAGAAACACGCAGGCAGAGATGAGTTGAAGATGCATCAGAGTTGTATTTATTGCAGACAAAGACCAAAAAACAGCAGAGAGCTTCCCGCGCCCATGAGGGAGCCGCGGAGCAGACTGACCGTGGGTCAGCCTGCCAAGCCTTGAAGCCAGACTAACTTAACATTGTATTTACAGACATTATATACAGAGTCACGATACACATTGAGCTTGGCCGCTCCCTGGAAGGTAAATCACTATCCATTGTTCATCTTCTAGCATGCTAAAATCTTTAGGTGTGACCCAGGATCTGAACCTAAACAAAAGGCATGTAAATTGGCGCCTACGTGTGTTTTGATTCACACCTGAGAGAAGCTTCACAGGAGTAATGAACAATGCAGAGTACTTGACTGAGTGATTGCTTTCAGACCTGCAGACTTCTGCCAGACAGAGAGACTAGACAATTGACTTACTTAACCTAAATCAAATAAGCACGGTGACCACAATGTATAGTTGAACATAGCCTATATCATGAAATTTGGATAGCACAAGGACATGAGACTAAATAATTAGAGCGACAGAGAGAGAGAGGTGTGTGTGTGTGTGTGTGTGTGTGTGTGTGTGTGTGTGTGTGTAGTTGTGTACGTGTGTGCGTGTCTGCGTCAATTTAACAAAGGTGCAGACGATCAGAAATCAGCAGAGAGTGCGCGACGTTTGTGCTACTCTATGCCGAATTGAAGTGGACTCGGCCCCAGACTTTTTTTTCTCTCCCTGGAAATAAAAACATCTGGGTTTCCGAGGCTACTACATCAATGGTTCTCAAACATTTTCATGTCAAGGACCCCCAAAATTGATGTGTTTGGCCGCCGACCCCCATCTCAAGATATTTCCTTATCGAAGGAAGATTTGAGTTAAAAATGTTCGCTTTAAATTTTTTCACGTATATTGTTCAACGTTCAAAGATTCTCTATGAGAACTTTTCAAAAACTGGCAGATCGATCTACAAGGTTGCATCGTGGTGCCGTGAGCTTGTACGTACATGTGCTATTTTTGAACGGCCATCACTAAAACCATGACACAGATGCTTTCCCTGGTTTTAATGGGTTGACGACGGTACCATGCCAGATTGTTTTGGCCTCCTCTTTCGCAGCAGCTACAAACGTCGGATTTGCTTCGTAGCATCACGTCGCTGTTCTATTGACAATGAATGGTAGACTGTATATTTGCATCTGCCCGACATCAGTCACCCACCATCTCATTCACTATTAACAAGCCAACACATACGCCTTCAAGCCTAAGGGTCCTAAATCCTGACAGTTTTCTGAAATCAGTGGTGCTCAATATTTCATGTCAAGGACCCCAAAATTGGCCACCGACCCCCATCTGAAAATATGTTGTTCCTGGAACCTCCCCAGAAGCAAAGATTTGAGTTAAAAAACGCTTTGCTCTGAAAGAATATATTGAAAGATTTGCGCCACATTTTCAGGATGAAAAACAAATAGCAGACCTACAAGCTCGTAGGGCGGCACTCGGTGCCGCGCTATGAGCTTGTATATCTGCTATTTTTCAATAGCTAAAGTAGAACATAATGCTTACAACATCAAAAGGGGTTACTGCCCAGAAAGCTCACTCATCACTTGACGCGCTCTGCATACTGTAGGTCACGGCACCTCTTCTGTCAGCTTGTCAGTGATCTAAGCATGTGTTGTACGGAGAATATAGGTTGCTGCCTTCAGGAAGGAGATATGGTGTACCAGCATACAATAAGGTCAGACTAAAGAGGTCCTTTGTCCACCAGTCGACCTTGAGGCTTAATCAGGAGTTGTAGTAGCCACGGGGTAATCTAAGCGGTGGATAGTGCTCTTGTCTTCATGTCTTTATGTACTGTAAATGTACATGTACAGACAATGTAAATTGTCTTGTTCTTTGTGTTATGTCAAATGTGTGTAGGCCTATACGTGTTCTTCTGCATACTTGGCTGCTGGGTCGCAAGACAAATTTCAGTGTGAACTGACAATAAAGTACTATATCATATCATATCATATCATATCAAACTCCCTCAAACCCTGCATCTCCCCTGCATGCAGCCTCCTCCTCCTGGTGGAATGTAGTTATTCACTGTATGTCAGTGTGTTCATTGCATGGATTTTTGTGGATTGTAGATCCATTCAGGACGGGAACCCCTTTTGGTGTTTTTAGCATTATGTTATACTTTAGCTATTGAAGTGGTGGAAATGAACCGAGTATAATTTTGAGGTATTTGTACTTTACTTGAGTGTTTGCACTTTACTTGAGTATTTCCAATACTTTTTACTTCTACTCCAAATACTGTACTTTTACTCCACTACATTTATTTGAGAACTCTAGTTACTAGTTAGCCTACTTAGATTGATTAGATAGATTTGATTATTATTATTACAAAACATACATTTGAGCTTGAGCATTGTGAGCTTGTACGTCTGCTATTTTCAAAAGATGTTTCTACATTCGAAGACTTGAACTGGGACAATCTGCACAATGTACAGTACTTTTTTCACCACTGTGAAAAAGTAGTCGGTCTAGTCTTCACACAGTGAACCTATTACAGAGCCCTGGGGGACCCCTCAACGAATTATAGGGGTCTTCAAGGTTTTTCAGCAGAGAAGAGATGAAGCAGGGACCCCCCCCCCCCCCCAGCAGAGAAGAGATGAAGCAGGGACCCCCCCCCCCCCCCCATTGTTTTGCAGATTAAACCTATTTTTATAAAGATTTCATATAGTTAATAGACTTGTTTGTGTAAATTAATGTTTTGTGTTTATTTGCACATTATCTTTTCTATTGAAGGAGAATTCCATACTAGAAGGCTTTCTTACCTTTATTTGTAGTTGTTACGTCCCCACCAAAGAGGTCCAGGTGTTATTTTGTGCAAAAGCGCATTATTGGCTAATTCCCCTACCCTACCATAAGCCCTCAATGAATTGCATTGAATTGAATGGGGATATGGGGTGTTGTGCTAAGTCAAGTCAAGTCAAGCAGCACATACTTTACTATACTTATTTCGATGGAAATAAGCGAATTAGCAAAACCCACATTGAGGGCTTATATTAGGGGAAATAGCCAATAATGCACTTTTGCACAAAATAACACCTGGACCTCTTTGTTGGGGACGTATCAACTACAAATAAAGGTAAGAAAGCCTTCTAGCATGGAATTCTCCTTTAATGTGTTGGATTCATGTTCGTGTGTACAGGTAAACTTCATGACCTTTGGCTCTTCTGTACTTGGTCTGCGATTGTTTCATCAGATTGTTTCAACAGTTCATAAAGTTAACATAACTATAACTAAATGCATTTGAAATTCAATAAAAAGGTGACTTTTCAGGATTCCAATTCAAAAATAGGAAAAAATTATTCAAATATAGCAGAAAATTGCTGATCTACAAGCTCAAAACGCGTCACAATGCGATGCGTTTTGAGCTTGTAGATCGGCAATTTTTGCTACGACAGTAATATGCACTGTGGCCCTCTGGACTGAGTGTAGAAATATATTGGCCCTCGCCATCGTCAAAGTTTCCCAGCCCTGACCTACACCAAACCTCGTTGCTGCAAGGCGTTGTGTTCTTGTAGATCTGCTAATAGAGCACCGAAGTCCTGACGTCACTCTCTCTCACCCCCTCGATTCCCCTGGTTCACGGAAGTAATTTCTCTATGGAGAATAACATGGGCTCATCTTAAAATCGTTTCATATAAGCATTGTGGTCCAAAAATAAACAAGCTGTCTCTGCGTTATTGTCAGGGAGGTGTCTCTGTATGGTTTACGACCGTCAGTGACCCATATATGAGACAGTCTGCTTCTAGCGAAAATGTCACTAATTCAGTAGCAGTAACAATAACATTTTCTCTCAGTCAGTTGATTCTTCATATCCATATGAGTGTAACGGCCGGGATGACATGAGGCGATCTAAAATCCCCCTATATGGGGATTATAATGCAAATAAAAAGTACATGAACCCGTGGATTTGTGCCCTCTACCGATATTGACGTCAGACTTCGGTGGCATCTTTTCGGTGCTCTATGTCGACTAATGTTCTCCTCAGAATAGGGATGCTAGGTGGTTAATGTAACCCCCCCCCAGCCTTAATAACTCACAGGACCCCCGGGTTGAAGACGCATAGATAGCCTATAGGGTTTTAGTGTCAACGCACGACAATGCATGCCTGGCTGATATGTATGCGTGGCAAGGACTGAGAAGAAAGACCGTGCTTGAGCTTGGCCCGGGAGACTTCAAGAGAAGAGCGTCTTCAAGTTAGCCTCCGGCACTAAATTAAATATTCATCAAATATACTGACCCTGGCTCTGGGGGAGGTTCATATCGCATGGCCTTCAAATGCTAATTGAAGAAATTAATGTGCGGGGAATTTTGAGCTCACAATTTTTTTTTATGTAAATGGCCGCCTGGCGCGTGTTGCATGCATTTGTGCTGATAGCTTCTGTGGTTTGAGGTATACTTATCTAATCTGGGAGATGAGAGAGAGCCACGCCACATGAGCCTTTTGTTGAGTGGACTGTGGATCAATAATACATTTGACTTGTAGATGCAGAGCAGAGAGCAGCGTCCGTCACGCGCATGCGTGCTGTTATTGGAGGGGGATTAAGGTGAATTAATATGAAATAGTGAACCTAGCCTAACCTAGAGATGGAGCTATAGATTAAATATATATCAGTTTTTGGATTTGTTTGGGGTATGTGGGGGGCATGCCTCTGTTCATTTATTTAGTATTGCCGGTGGATATTATGTTTTCTCCCTGCTTCATGGTCATGGTAAATAAATACATGCCTTTGGAAAATGTAATTGTGGAGAATGTATGTTTGATTATATATTCTTTATTTTTATTATTGTAAACACGCCAATAGCCAGAGAGCCAATATTTTATTAGGACAGGAAGGTAAGACAAAAATGAATCCAACGTTTCGGCGGTTAAGCCTTCATCAGGGAATGTTGTTGTGATAATCCTCCATACTATAGAGTGTGCTGACCATATAAGGAGTTCCTCCCTGTCCCCAGTTAACACTCAGCGTGCGGGAAACGGTTTTCTCCGTGGTTCGAATCCCAACAGTCCGGTGCGGGACACGTAGTCTCAAATTTGTTCAACGCAAAATACTGCGTTCAAGTTCAGGAGACTTCGGAAGAAAAGCAATTATCCTGAATGCTGCCTTCCGGCATGGCCTGGAAAGGGGTGGCATTTTGTATTTCTTTCACCATGTAGTAAATGCTGCATTCGTGGTCTGGAGAGGGCAGTTGTTTTACAGACGGGTAAAAGGGCAGGGGCTGAAGCCCCCTTTGATGTCTATGTGTGCACGTCCTTGCATGTGCAGGCTTACGAGTGGCTACAATTATCTACTCTAGACAATCAGTGCACGCAGCCAATGCTGAGGAGAATCACAAGGTCAAATCCCACATCCACACAGGGTAAATGTCTTGTTTCCAGCACACACTTTTGTGTGTGGGGGGGGGGAAAAGTGCCGCCCTCAAAAAGCCATTTCACTCTCGTATATAAGCAATGTGCATCGCATGCCCCGAGAGGCGCGCGATGAGGACAAACACAACGCGGTTTATATAGTTACGCAACGACATCAACAGGCGGCGAACGAACGTTTCGGGGTGTGCATGTCTGTGCTCGGACATCTCGTCTCGGTGGCCATTTTCCTTGTTAACCCCGGGTTTCATTGGCCTAAGTGTGAAAAGCCTACAGTAAGTGTGAAAAAAGAGGGAAGAAAAACCGCCGGCGTCAACAGTCATCTGTGTGTGCCACCGCCAGTGACAGCCTCGCCTGGTCCGCTTCCAGCTCTACGCCACAGTGGGAAGAGAGGAGGAGGAGGAGGAGGGGGGGGGGATCATGGCTTGCCCCCCGGAGAGAGAGAGAGAGAGAGAGAGAGAGAGAGAGAGAGAGAGGAAGGAAGGGGAAGAGAGGGCTGTGTGTGCGTGCGTGCGGATAGGTCAGCACACAGTCAGACCAAGAGAGAGAGAGAGAGAGAGAGAGAGAGAGAGAGAGTGTCAATGAGCGAGACAGATAAAGAGAGAGGGATGGCAGTGGGACTGTTATTTGGGGTAAGTGGATTATGTGGTGTGGAAGGAAGGCCCTGCGATTCATTCACTTGCGGTTTGACTGTTCCCCTTCACTACTACTGTATACCCCACCCTACTGACTACTGAATACCCTACCCTACCAGCAGGGACGTGCAGAGAATGTCATATGAGGCAGCTGGCTGAAATTCCCTAAAAAAGGGCACTTTTGACCAAAAATATCGGAAATAGCTGATCTACACGCTCTCGACACATCGTGCTGCGAAGCGTCGAGAGCTTGTAGATCAGCTATTTTCGGGGCGCGAAAACACAGCACTCTTTACCTACTGAAGAGGCGGGCGTACGACATGGATTTCTACACGGAGGAGAAAGTTCAGGAGAGTTTGAAAAGAGGCAATTCTCTCCTGCTGCTGGCATGGAGAAAGGGGGCACTTGCGTTATTTTCACCATGCTGCATTTGTGGTCCGACTCTGGAGAGGGCAGTTTCTTTTACACAATGAAAAGACAAGTAAAAGGGCAGGGGCTCAAGCCCCCTTTGATGTCTATGTGTGCACGTGCCTGCCTACCAGAGATAATTTTGACAGCCAATTTATATTTAGCTTTACTCATATATAGTCGTTAAGTGTCATAAGACTTTCGTCGACTATATCTACAGTTGATTTTGTCTGCAAAAAAGTATTTTGGCGGGGCTTGATGCATGGCCGAACGCCAGATTTTACACATTGTTACTATAGTTACTTTGTAGATTTAGATTATTATTTCCGCCCATTTGAAAATAGCCGATTTAAAAGAACGGCTATTCTGCATCATGTACTTTTGGTACTTTTAAGTACATTTTGATACCAATATTTACTCAAGTAAACTTTGAATTCCAGACTTTTACAGAGAATTTCTACATTGCAGCTTTTAAGTAAGAAATGTGAGTACTTTTCCCCCCCACTGTCTGCGCGTGACTGTCTCGTTGGTTGTCACATCTAGTTGCTGTCGTCTGGGGGTTAGATTAGATTTTCTATAGGCCTACAACACGAGCGCGGCGGAGAGTACTAAACTCTGCTCTCTGCGGTGTCGCTGTGCTCACTTTCACTTTCACTTCACATCAATTTCACGCGAGAATCGACCGAGTTCACCTCCCGGTTGCCATGGCTGTGTGTCATATACGATTTCCAGGGGTGGAATGTAAACTAAGGACATTTACTCCTTAGTTGACGTTGTAAGACAACTCCCCTCTCTGCAGTCTTTATATGAGCAGGCTAGGCTCAAAAGAAATGTCAGTGATGTTACCCATGTTTTAAATGGCGAGTTTGTACTTCTGCCCTCTGGGAGAAGGTACAAAGAACCAAAGTGGAAGTACATCAGATTTAAAAAATCGTTTGTACCAGCATCAACTAAGATGCTGAACGAGGCTCTGAAACAGCAGTAACTGTGTGAGGCTAGATTATCCACATCATGTGTGCAATTGTGTAATGTTGTGTGGCTGTAGCTGGGGTCCCTTGTGGACAATAAAGTTTACCTTACTCAAGTTCTTTACTTGGATATCATTTTGGGGTATAGTTTTTTATTTTACATATAGTTATGTCCATTTTTTTGGATCCTTTATATCAGTGTCATGTTTTGTGCCAGGGACCCCATGAAGAGAAGATTTGTGTAAAAAAGAAAGAAAAAGGAATACAAATTATCCAAAATATTGTAAACGTTTTTGTAAATATTTTCAAAAATAGCAGATGTACAAGCTCGCTCATGAGCTTGTATATGTGCTATTCCTTTTTTTTTAGAATATCCAACATATAAAGCATGGATATAAATTATTGTGACGCTATATAAACCTTTTTCCTGGGTGTCTCCGGACCCCACTCTGAGAACCGAAGCTTTACACTTTTACACCACGCAAACCTCAGGGGCAAATAATATTATTATTTTTACCCCACTACTGTAACAATGGGCTATATATGCACACAGAATAACTCTTCATACTTCCTACTGCACTTCCTTCACGGGTTTTACCGATGATACTAATTAATAAGGTTCTGTTCCATTTAGTGTGCAGTAGGCCTACGTGGTTCTCAAACTGTTTAATTTCAAGGACCCCCCATAACTCGAAGACTCGAGTGTACAAATGGAAGCTAATGGACCCTTACGGGTCAAGTATAGGTTCCATTTGTACACTCTCAGAGCCCTGCAATGGGCCATTTGTAACCCACTCGAGAATACTTTGAGACCCACCGGTGTGGCAGTGTTTCCAGTGAGCCAACATGCTGATGATACTAATTAAGGCTCTGTTCCATTTAGTGTGCAGTGGTTCTCAAAACCTTTGAATTTCAAGGACCGCCATAACTCTGAGAGTGTACAAATGGAATCAAATGGACCCTTACATTTGGTTCCATTTGTACACTCAGATTTACAAACCCGTACCATTTGGAACCCACTCAAGAACACGTCGAGTGAGCCACCACGCACAATAGCAGCACCCTGACTCTGTTTGACCAGAATGGAACAGAGCCTTCATTAGTATCAGCAGTACAGTACCTGTGAAGGAAGTATAGGGAAGGGGCCCAATTAAGTTCTTTCCAAAATGGCGTGTATGCACAGAGCCCGCAATGTCTGGAAGATATAGGCTTTACTGGAAAGGAGGGTAATGTGTAAATAAGGGAGCAAATTTCCCAGCACTTTGTCTCTGTGGGGCTGGGTGAGTCAGCACAGGCCCAGTGCCACAGCACTGTGTGGTTCACGCTACACCAGGAAGTGAGAGCAACAGTTCCTCACATTATTTGGCTGTGCTGTGTGAATCAGTTGGCTTGCACTCTATTCAGCTAGCGGCATGGTGTGTGTGAAAAAAGAGAAGAAAACGGGGCGGATGAGGAAAACGGATGCAAGTTTGGATGAAATGTGACCCGCGGGGCGTGAATGGCCGGTCATTGGATTATTATTTATTTTCCTTTTTTTTCATGTCATGTGAAAGCACGGAATCGTATACAGTGGCTTCAAATTGACATATTGTTTGTTCAGTTTGACCCACCAGTTTTGGAGAGGTGGCTTATAGAGTAATGTCTTGCAGAAAACAGCGAGTTGAGAAAACAGGCTTGAAAGGTTCACTTCTGTGGTCTCAAACATTACACCTATAGCTACATGTTTAAGCATTCATTTCATATTTACATCGTCGATTTCAGCTCTGACATTTATTTCAGACGCGCTCTATAGTATGTGAAGAGTCTGCCTGCATGTGCTATTAACTCATTTACGATAAAAGATAAATAAATTCAGTTTTTCTCCTCGGGCGAAAAGCTGGAGGTTGCACGATGACATGCAGGCCAGGCTCTCAATTATATCTGGTCACAAATTATCTATTTCTAGGCCTATAATCTATATCTACAATTTGGGAACACATTCTGTAAAAGAAAAAGACAAAACAAATTCCCTTTGTTTTTGCCACTTGGGTCACCCCCGTACCTGCTTTTCTTTGGTGTAGAAACAGGAACTTGGTTTGGCTCCTCCCCTGTCTTAGTCCACTTCCTCCCAGGGGCTTCTGTGTGTTGACAGGTGTTGAGAGATGAATCCATGACTTATACAGTACGTCTACATAAGACTACATTCTGACATTTTCGCTGCTTGTGCCTCTATGAATGAGTGGCAAATAAATTACCATTTGATTCTTGATTCTCTAGATTCAATTTCAGTCCCTTACTTGTCTTGTTATGCAGGGGGTGGACTGGGGTCTGTTCTATTTAATAAACTGTTCCAGGGTCTGTTTTGATAATGCCTGTGGGAATGAGGCATTTTGCCATTCTGACTTAGTCCAGCCCACTGCAAACAGACAGTGTAAGCACATACAGGCACCAAGGCGTGGCAAAGATCTGCTCGCGGCAGGCGTCTCTTCCTGGTTTTTACACAGCTGGTGGATGGAAATGCCGCATCGGGCAGAAAACCAGTGACACTTGCCCCCCGTGGAAAGTGGAAGCCGCGTGCGAGCTTCATCCATCCACCAGCTGTCTAAAAACCAGGAAGAGTCGACGCCTGCCGCTCGCGGCTTTTGGTATCTTGGTGACGCTACAGTGTGGATGCAGTGACACACTGCATCCACACTGTAGCATGGGAGGCGTGGGTGGAGCTTCATTTCCATCCACTAGCTGTTTAAAAACCAGACGCCTGCCACGAGCGGATCTTTGCCGCGCCTTGACACCTCACCGCACCACATGTGCTCACACTGAGAACAGTCCAACATGGTACATGTTAAGATTAACATTAACATTACACATATTGCACTTGCCAGATTATCGCCAAACATTCTGTCTCCACAGGTGGAATTCATTAGTAAATCAAGTAGCCAGGGAACAACTTAAAAAGGTCAAATTAAATGTAATCAACGATAAAATCATGAATGTATTTCTTTACTGTGCAAACTACACAATGTGCAAATGACGCCGTGCATATGCAAATACCAGAGTGCTCATTATGCCATGCAATTAATCAACCAATAAATAAAAGGTTACAATTGACATGTTTGTGCAAAGTATCAAGCAACGGGAGGACCTCTCCGTTACAATGCCACGATTCCATTTGCGTCAGGGAGTTAACCTTTTGGCAGTCGCGGCCTGAACTCTTGCCGTACATGTAAGACGACCAGTTTGTCAGAGTGCATGTGACCCTCTCGGCTTGTTATGAGTCGTGTGATAATAATAATAATCTTTATTGTCCCGAAGGATATTCATCTTCACACGTCTGTTCAACACCAACAACAAAAGCAGCACATAGTATACAGAAAAACATTACCCCAAGACAATATACAAAAACATGAGTTCCCCACTGTGTACAGAAACCATCCTATCGGCGGGGCAGTTTGTTTAATGCCGCGATGGCTGAGGGGACAAAACTCCTACTGAAACAAACCTTTTTCCAGGGTAAGGTTCTGTATCTTTGTCCTGATGGCATGAGGTTGAAGAAGCGATACAGGGGATGATCAGTGTCACGTGATATTGAGAGTGCTAGCCGTGTGATGGCATTATTGTTCATATCAGAAAGTGTTGGTGTGGGAAGTCCGATAATCTTGGAAGCAATACGGGTAATACTGAAAAGTTTGTTTCTGTTAGGCATGGGTAGTATGATGTAAAAACATGCGGAACAGTACAACAGAATAGGTTGGATAATGCTTTTGTACAGTAATAAAAGAAGATGAGGAGCAACAGATAATGATCTTAACTTGCGGATTACATGAAGTCTTTGCTGAAAACGTGACTGGATAGATGTAATATGTTGAGCACACGTGGTGTCTCTACTGGGGCCTTGTTGCGAGTCAGTGCCACGGGGAGCGCTACGAACACTATATACCAGGAATTGAGAGCAACAGTTATTCACATAATGGTGGCTGCGCTGCATGTGTGAAACAGTTGGCCTGCACACAAAAAGAGAGACAAAATAGGTCGATGAGTCAAATATTTGATATTGGAAAATAGAAATGAAGCCTAAAGTTATACCGTGCAACTTTTTCCAATAAAACAAAAGTTCAATTTGGTATAATTATTGACTGGTAAAAGTTTCACACCACCCACTTCATGAATTCCATCCCCGAAAGCCTTTTATAAATAATGTTAAAAATAATGTTTTCAATTGAACTATGGGTCGCTTTTCCCGGCGGGATCGCTAAAATCTATTTTTGATTGCTAGGCAACACCTTGCTCAGCGCCGACTGACCTGTTTGGGTGTGCACGCACGCACCCATTGTCTTCGTTGTTTACGGCCCCACAAAACCCCCTATTTTCTCTGAAACGACTCTGCATCCTCATACTGGGTAGAATGTGCAGAACAACCTAAGCTGGCTCCTTTCCAAGCGAGTGTCATGGTTCCTTGGAGAGGATCTACTGTTTTAGTTTTAGTCATAGTCTCTTCAATAGTTTCCATTAAGTTTTGGTCACATTTTAGTCACCTGGAATGTTTTAGTGTTAAACTAGTTTTAGTCGACTAAATCGACAGTTGATTTAGTCGACTAAAATTTATTTTGGTGGGCCTTGATGCCGTCGTAATGACTGTTTTCACACTTTCTGATCTACAAGCTCGCAGCGCTAGACCACTAGTCCCTTCCTAACATTTTAGTCTAGTTTTTATTTGTTTGTCAGTATATTTAGTCTTAGTCATCATATAGCTTAGTTTTGATTTCGTCAGTGAAAAAAGGTAGTCGACGAACATTTTACGCCTTAGTTTTAGTCGACGAAATCAACACTGCAGAGGACTACATAACACTCTCTCTCTCTCTCTCTCTCTCTCTCTAGGACTACACGTTGACCATGTACTTCCAGCAGTACTGGAGGGACAAGCGTCTGGCGTACGTCGGCATCCCCCTCAACCTGACGCTGGACAACCGGGTGGCCGACCAGCTCTGGGTGCCCGACACCTACTTCCTCAACGACAAGAAGTCCTTCGTCCACGGCGTCACCGTCAAGAACCGCATGATCCGGCTGCATCCGGACGGCACGGTCCTCTACGGCCTCAGGTGTGCATGAGTCTATGAATGGGCTCCATCTATTAGTGCTGCCAGAATTGGCCCAAAATAACATTCGAATATTCCTTTTAACTCTTAATTAAGGTGACCAAAATACCAACTTTAAAACGAAAATGGAGCCCTAAATGTCATAAGATTTTAGTTGACTTACTGGATCTCGTCCACTAGTCCCTTCCTAACATTTTAGTCTAGTTTTTATTTGTTGACGAAATTGTCCGTATACGTATTTAGTCTTAGTTTTAGACATCATAGCTTAGTTTTTATTTCGTTTTTTCCATTTAGTTTTCGTCAGTGAAAAAAGGTAGTCGACGAACATTTTTCGTCTCAGTTTTAAGTCGACGAAATCAACACTAGTGCAGAGTGTATACCATACCAGCACCACAGAAGATGAATTCATGATGTGTGCAGCATATACTGTAACTACAGTATATACACCAGTATAGCTGGCAGCAGTGGTTTGATTCTCGTTTCATGGTGACCTTGTTTTGAATCTCCATTGATGTTCGAGTCAGGACGGTTCAGACGAGTAAGCATGAACCATGAATATGGATATAGTCGCTATGAATTATTAGATTGCACAGCAAAACCCCCGTGTGTTTGCGGTGCGTGCGCGTGCGTGCGCTATGTGTGAGAAGGCTGCATGCAGTCGTGCATGCACGTGAAGAAAAAGGCTGTGCATTCATTGCATACAGTAGGCTTGTTTCTTTGCGCAACGCGGCGCAGTAAAAGATCTATACCGCGAGAGGTCGCGTATAGGCCTTCCCTTTGGTCTGACTATAGCAAGTGGGCGTAACGCACATGGGAGATCAGAAGAAGAATTTAAAAGGAAGATAACATATATATGACAGTGATGTGAATTATTACATAACCACGCATCAGGGAGAGCTGAGCAATATGAGAAAACAAAGCTACAGTGGCGTGCACAGATAGACACTAGGGGGTGTGCTAGAGCAACCCCTGCCCTTTTCCCTCTGGACAAGTGTACACTACAGTTTAGTGGACCATGGTGACATTGATTAATTCTTGATAAAAAAGATTCTGATATATTATTTAGGCCCCAAAAATCTATAAATCTCACACTGTTAAGACAACCGGCCGGTTCCACGCACTGCACAAGGTGCCCTTTTTTCACTTGAGCACCATGCCCCTCTAAATGTCATGTGCACGCCATTGCAAAGTTATCTAGTTTACAGAAGTTAGATATTTTTTTCTCCTCCATGCAGTTTTTTCGGATTCATAATACTAAACGTGGAGAAGGAACTTAAGTTATTACGCGGCCTGCATTTCACCTTTACCTGCATTGGGGAAAGAGTGTCATGTTACAAGGCCAATAGCCTCATCTCCAGAAATCGGATATCCTTCAGATCTCGGAGTGGAGACTAATGGAGCATTTAGTCTCTGCCCCAAAGGTGATACAGATGCAAGTTAAATGGCATCACCGTAATGCTTTACCACGTTAATGGCATCTGAAAGGCCTTCCTGTTTTTAATGTAGTGTATTATTGTAGTAGTGTAGTATTCCCCAGCTTCCTGCTTAACCTATTAAAACAGAGAACTTATCTATGTGTCATTTTAGATTTTATATCTCTGCTGTCGGGAGGAAACCTCATAACTCCAATATGTTCATTTTCCAGGAAATTAAGAAAACCTTATATTTTGAAAAACAAAGCAATACTGCCTCATCAAAGTCGGTGTTGTAACTTTATATAATATTGTCAATTACTTCCATGAGAGGGAGAGAGGTGGTGGAGCACTTTTTACTACTTTCCATTGGTTCAACATTTTCTAAACAACACACAGACGTAAAGGGTGTTATGAGGTTTCCTCCCGACAGCAACGATATTAAAAAAATATATATAGCAGATATACTAGCCCATTCTGACCTGAGATCAGATTCATACGAGGTTTCCACTGGACACACACTGGTCTGATTAACCCATTCTGACCTGAGATCAGATTCTAAAAATGTCAGTCGTTCTTCGATTATTCAAAAATAGCAGACCTACAAGCTCGTATCGCGCCACTCGGTGGCGCGATATGAGCTTGTAGATCTGCTATTTTTCAATAGCTAAAGCATAACATGATGCTAACACCAAAATGGGTGCCCGTTCAGAATGGGCTAGCAGATGTAAGCTCGCAGCACGGACGAAGTGACGCGCTGCAAGCTTGTATACATCTCCTATTCGACATTCTTAAAGCAAGTCTCGGGGGTCCCTGGCAAAAGACATTTTCAGATGAGGATCCAAATATATGAATTTGGGGACAACACAACAAAGTTTGAGAACAACTGATTTAGAAGGCATTTGTAGGATCGGCCTCAGGTCTAAATATATATATATATATATATATATATATATATATATATATATATATATATATATATATATATATATATATATATAATATTATATTAGACTTTTGAGGCCATCAGGCAGAGGCTCTGAACCACATTGCTACATACATGTGTATGTATATATACACACACACACACACACACACACACACACACACACACACACACACACACACACACACACACACACACACACAGTATATAATTGATTGATCCTCCCAACTTCTTTCATCCCTTACCACAAGGAAAATGAACCCCCACCCCCCCACTTCCCCTCCATACATCAACCGTAATGCCCCCGTTGTCTCCCTTCTCTCAGGATCACCACGACCGCAGCGTGCATGATGGACCTCCGCAGGTATCCCCTGGACGAGCAGAACTGCACTCTGGAGATTGAAAGCTGTGAGTAGAGAGGGCTCTCTAATGCCTTTAGGGCCTGTGTGTGTGTGTGTGACGTGTGTGCGGCGCTGCTGTGCGCCCATATATCCATCCACCAATATACCATAAATAATGTAACCGCATCGCCCGAGCCATATCTTTCTCAAGGCTGCTTATACTTGGCGGTCTGAACCTACGACGAAAGTATATAGGGGATTCGAGTGTTGTCAATATCGACCAGTAGCATTACTTATCAAGCCCATTTCATGGCACCAGTAGGCTCTACTGGAGTGGAGACGTTGTTGTTGTTGTCGTCAGCCATTGTCCGCGGTGGCGTTGGTCACGTTGTCCAACTATCCCTAACCCTAACCTCAGTCTTAACCGGCCACATAAGTCCCCTAACTCTAACCTCAGTCTTAACCGGCCACATAAGTCCCCTAACCCTAACCTCAGTCTTAACCGGCCACATAAGTCCCCTAACCCTAACCTCAGTCTTAACCGGCCACATAAGTCCCCTAACTCTAACCTCAGTCTTAACCGGCCACATAAGTCCCCTAACCCTAACCTCAGTCTTAACCGGCCACATAAGTCCCCTAACCCTAACCTCAGTCTTAACCGGCCACATAAGTCCCCTAACCCTAACCTCAGTCTTAACCGGCCACATAAGTCCCCTAACCCTAACCTCAGTCTTAACCGGCCACATAAGTCCCCTAACCCTAACCTCAGTCTTAACCGGCCACATAAGTCCCCTAACTCTAACCTCAGTCTTAACCGGCCACATAAGTCCCCTAACCCTAACCTCAGTCTTAACCGGCCACATAAGTCCCCTAACCCTAACCTCAGTCTTAACCGGCCACATAAGTCCCCTAACCCTAACCTCAGTCTTAACCGGCCACATAAGTCCCCTAACCCTAACCTCAGTCTTAACCGGCCACGTAAGTCAGTTTCATGATGTTTTCACTACGGCGCCAGTAATTTAGTGATTCCTAATCGCAGCCAGTAGGCTCCATTGCATGGTCTTGATGAGCAACCTACTGGTTATTATGGGTTGACAACCTGACAGCATTCAAAGCGGGTGACGAAAGAAGTTTGTCGACTACCTTTGTTCACTGACGAAAACTAAACAAAAGCTAAATTAAACCGAATGGAATTAATCCGAGACCCAAATTAACAACAGCAAAACTATATAAAAAATATGTCCATAAAGTCCAAAACACAGTGCTAGTATTATCATTTAGGTTGTCTTCTACCAAAATACGCTGACAGAAAGAAGTTACCAAAATAAACTTCCGAGCTAAACTGCCTCTTGCACGAAAGACGCAATAAGCTCCGGTTGAACCCTACGGTTGACGTGCATGAGCGAATGGGCGTGCCCCTATGGTTCAACTGCAGTGGAGCTTATTAACATGCATGCATGCTAGCGGCCAGGCCCATGCATGCATGCTAGCGGCCAGGCCCATGCATGCATGCTAGCGGCCAGGCCCATGCATCGTCATTCGGGGGCACGAGGCACTATTTCTTAACATTTGAGTGAACTCAGTGAATCTGTTAAGTGACTTGCTTTTCAGGTCTCTCTCTCTCTCTCAACTTCAAACATGTTTCCTTTTTTTTCTTCTTCGCATCCCAAATGACGCTCCAGTTGGTTGATCAGCAACACTCTCCAATGTATGGCAGATGGTTACATTTCATTTTCTGTGTGTGTGTGTGTGTGTGTGTGTGTGTGTGTGTGTGCGTGCCTGCCTGCACTGCCTGTGTGTGCCCCGCTACAGATGGCTACACCACAGATGACATCGAGTTCTACTGGAAGGGAGGGGAGACGGCGGTGACGGGGGTAACGCGCATCGAGCTGCCACAGTTCTCCATCGTCGACTACAAGCTGGTCTCCAAAAACGTGGTATTCTCGACAGGTAAACGCCACGTTGCGCACACACACACACACACACACACACACACACACACACACACACACACACACACACACACACACACACACACACACACACACACACACACACACACCCTAAAGGGGCGTGGTCGCGCTGAAACAACAGAGCTTCTTAATACGGCACAGCAGTATTACTATTAAGCAGGAGTTAAACAATATTAAGCTGCTTATGGCCGGCTTCCTATATGCAGTACCAACTTGGTTCATTTGCAAGTGTGGACATTATATGGAGATCTATGGGTCTCGAGATGTCACGAGAACAGAAAAAGATATCTATATACTGTACTGTATACAATCACCGGGCAAAAATACATACATGCACATAAATCACGTATACACATACTTGGTTGACTGGGCCCCCACGGCTCTGTCCTTGGGCCTCCCCCCCCCCCAATCTCTCTGGTCGGTCTGTTTTCGCCGTATGTTTGTTTGCCTATTAATAGGGACCCTCGGGCTCGTGTTGTGGCAGGGACCATACTGCTGCTCTGGCGAGCTGTTTTCCCCTACTGGCCGTGACTCACACAGTATCCGTGGCACTGGCTGCCAACTGTTTTCCAAAACATGTCACGGTTCGTTAGGTTTTCGAGGAAGCCCCATTAGATCCCATTCATTTCAGTATACGCCGGGGTTGTATAAAATCCACTTGCCTGCCTTGGAAACTGGCTCCAGATTGTAATTCAACGCAATGAACTTTTCATGGCATCTTCAGGGTTGTTGTTGTTTTTTTTTAGTGGTGCCAACCGCTCCTATATGAGTGTGTATGTGTGTTTATGTATGTCTGTCTGTCTGAGCAGGAAACAGCTGCAATACCGCTGGGTGACCTAAAGTGGCAGAGTTGAGCAGCGTCACGTTTTTTTTTTTTTGTCAAGATTTTAAATGTTTAAATGTTAAAAGAAATAGCTTGTTGTTGTACATCTGCTATTTTTGAATAGCCAACACAAACAAATCCTAAATGACACAGATGAACGGATTGATTTTTAAGGCCTAGAGCAGGGGTTCGCAACCCGTGGGTCGTTTAAAATAAATAAATAAAAGGCTTTTTTTTGCAACTGAATGGCTAGAAAATGGAAATTAAGAGTTTACAATAGTACGTGGTGCATGCATAAACTTTCCTTAATGATTATATCTGGTTTCAGTATTCATTTATGATGCATTTTCTCTATTATTAAGGTTATTTTTGCAGTCAGTTTGTATTGGTCATAGTCATAGTCTCTTGAATATAGTTTTAATTTATTATTTATAATGTTTTAGTGTTAGTCTAGTTTTAGTCGACTAAATATCATAAGATTTTAGTCTGCAGTTGATGACAAAATGTATTTTGGCGGGCCTTGATGCCGTCGTAATGACTTCAATTGCTGAAAATAGCTTGTAGCTTGTAGATAGTCTATTTTTAGCATGCAACTAATAGTAAAATGACTAAATTAACACTGTTGACCACCCCACCGCAATGAGGTTTAGCCAACCTTAGCCAACTCACAACATTAATAATGTTCAGGTTCACGTGCTGATGAGGTAATCTAGTGGGATCAAAACCCAAGACTGTCTTTTAAAACCCATTTAGGCCTGACGTAAAAAAAAAGAAAGAAGAAAAGCCTTCTAAATCCTGACAGTTATCTGAAATACCTATATCAGTTTCTATATCAGTGCCAGTGGTGCTCAATATTTCATGTCCAGGACCCCAAAGATTATATGCAATTGGCCACCAACCCCCATTTGAAAATATGTTGTTCCAGGGACCCCCCGCCCCCAGAACATCTCAGACCAACTAAAACGTGCAAAGAATGTATATGGAGAGGCGATTTCAAATGAGATACCGTTGAGAGCTGAACAGAAGAAACACAGAGCCAAGAAAACTGGAGCAGGGAACAAAATAAGATAAAAAAATAGATCTATACATTATGCAATCAATGAGACAAAAGTCTGTGGCTGTCACGTGGTATACATTTGGTGATATAATTACCATAATGTTAATTTATTTCTGAGCCACATGTGTATGATTCATTGGGAAATAAAAAAAGGGTTTACTGAAACGCAGCAGTGGACTCTAACTCAACTGTACTCAACTCCTCAATGTCTTATATTATACTGCTTATATATTGTTACTCAGGCAGAAACATCACCTCCATATTTAAACTTTTGTTTCCATAAATTAATACCCTGTATACTTTATACAAAAGTGTTGTATAGTAAAAAAAAATAGCAACCTGTCGCAAGGTTGTAGATAATGTATAGATCGTCTATTTTCACTATTTCAATGGTTTTTCCCTAATAAAAGATAATTTTGGACATAAAAGATTTCCACCCGCCATCGACGATCGTGGTGCCATATGCACGCGTGAGTCACGTGGGCAGTGCTGTGAACACTACTAGTCCCCCTTCCAGTAATGGGAACAGAAGACCCTGTTGGCTTCTCTCTCTCATTGTACTGGGAGGGACATGTTTGTCCCCAGTATGGTACTGTTATTGTTACTGTTATGTTCATGTGCACACGTTTTCAGGCCTCATCGTTTTTTTTGAGGGGGGTCTTCATGTGTATAATCAATTTCTGCGGTATATGACGAAGTAGGGTATTAATTTACGGCGGCGAAAACAATCATAACACGTCAGGGGGAAAAAGGAGATACGTTTCCAACTGAAATATATATATCACGATTAAACATTCCACCTAAATGCCTTGTTAGATTGTAATTTTTATGTATATACGATTATACGTTCAAGGTAACTCACTTCTGATGTATGTTTGTCAGAGGCGTATCTACAATAAGGCGAAGGCGCCCGCCCGCCTGTCCAAATCCATTTCTGGCATGGCCAAAATCATATAAAGAAGGATAGAGACTGGAGCGCCTCACTGGCCCCTTGGCCAAAATCCATACAATGAGAAAAGAGAGAGGACAAAAACAAGACCTGAGAACTATTAGTGGACAGCTGATTGGCCTTTAGTGCTACGATTGTGCGCGGGGAGACGACAATTAACACATCTTGCCTGCCCAAAATGCAATTCCTGGAAACGCCACTGATGTTTGTAGTCGTACCATGGCCTCTCTGTCCTTTCCTTTGTCCGTCGTTTTGTTTTTGCCTGGTGTCTCCCTCGCTTTAATATAACCAGCGGTTTAAAAACTGCCCCCATCTCCACAGCTGAGCTGGGTCCCAATCACCAAGCAATCCTCAGCTGGCTCCAATACTGTCAAATGAAAAGGCCAGCATGTCAACACTTCCTGAATATCACAACAACAAGGTATAGACTGCGGGGCCGTCACAGTATAGCTTGCAATGAAATAACATCTCACCCTCTCTCTTTTGCACCTGTAAATGATTGACGTGATACAAATGAAGTAAAGCTGAACCGTTTGCCAACGGTGAGAAAGGAAAGGTTGAAGCTATAGGAATGTTGGCTGTGCCTACATATTATATGTATTATATTTAAAGACCTGTATAAGCCTCGTACAAAGCCAACAGCCGAGTTGACAAATCATGATGACAGTAAACACATTTTGTTTGGGCAGTTTTCAGAAATACCCATGTTTCTATGTCAGTCGTTCTCAAACATTTTCATGTCAAGGACCACCAAAAATATATGTAATTGGCCGCCGACCCCCATCTGAAAATATGTTGTTCCAGTGCCCACCCAGAAGCAAAGATTTTAGTTCAAAACGTTCGCTCTGAAAGAATACATATGCGTAGATTTGCACATATAGATTTGCACTACATTTTCCCGATTTTTCATAATAGCAGACCTACAAGCTCGTAGCGTGGCACTGAGTGCCGCGCTACGAGCTTGTAGATCTGCTATTTTTCAATAGCTAAAGTACTGTATGACATAATCCTTTAAACACCAAAAGGGGTTCCCGTCCAGAATGGGTTTTAAGAGGTTAGAAGCTTATTTAAACTTTTAGGAGTTGCCATTTCCTGGCCCCGGGGGGCTACACACAGACACCATGTATACATGAGTTGGCATTTCCATGCAGGCGGCTCTTCACACCAGTGAGCCGTCGAGCGCCCAGAAGACACTCTCGCTTATAGCGACAGTGATATGCACACCGATAGTCGGCTCAGGTTCGGTAGCAGTATTAAAAATTAAATCAACAATCCTCTTTGTCTCGACTGCATCCCAAGTCAGGGTTTTCTATTCGTCCCAAATACATATTTTACCGGCGGGACGTGCTTTCGTCTCATGCGCGCTTTTTAGACACATCTCCCCTGCAAGCGTTGACATACTGCGTTTCCAACTCCAAAACCAATTGTCACTACAGGTTTTTACGGTTAAGAAATTCCTTTTCTGTATGAGCTCCGAGCTGCAGAGTTTGGCGGTTTTCAGAGAAGAGTTACAGTGAAGGGTATAAAGAAGGGGCAAGAAAGCTCAATGTCAAACGCATACATAACGATGCGTGGACAGAATATAAATAAAATGAGGCAGAAATTCAAGTAGAGAAACATTTTGCAGTATAGATATACTGTACTATACACAGAAGCACAGAAGTCTCTTTTGCGGGTGAGAGACACACATAGCCTAGCAGCAGATTGTAAGTGGATCGGCGTTGTCGACTAAAACCAAGACGAAAAATGTTCGTCGACTATACCTTTTTCCACTGACGAAAACTACATGGAAACTAAATGAAAACTAAGCTATGATGACTAAAACTGAGACTAAATATGTTGACAATTTCATCAACAGATAAAAACTAGACTAAAATGTTAGGAAGGGACTAGTGGACAAGAGATCCAGTATAAGTCATTTTACATTTGGTTGCATGCTGTAGATCGGCTATTTTCAGCAAGTGCAAAATCAGTCATTACGACGGCATCAAGGCCCACCAAAACACATTTTAGTCAATTAAATCAACTGTAGATTTAGTCGACTAAAATCCTATGATATTTAGTCGACTAAAACTAGACTAACACTAAAACATTCCAGGTGACTAAAATGTGACAAACTATTCAAGAGACTATGACTAAAACTAAAAATTGCTGCCAAAAACAACACTGAAGTGGATACACATTACTTAACAGCCAGTCCGTGCAGCAGCATGAGTGTCTGGTTCCCAAACCTTTTCATGTCAAGGACCCCCAAATTGATACTAGTTAGCCCTGCCGACCCCCCCATTAGAAAATATATGCCAAGGACCCCCATAAGAGAAGGCTCTAGCAGCTCTAGCAATGGTTTCGGCTTCACACTGATGAAGGCTGCAGGATAGCCGAAACGTTTGTCTATTATTCACTATGCAAGAATAAAAACTAAAGCAGTTCTTGGGTTGTGTGCGACCGATCAGCGTTATTTCTATTGCATGATTTGAACGCACGGCGCGGCGCGGCGGTCACAAAGAAAAGCCCTCTGCCCAGTAGTAGTACCCACAAAGCTATTGACGGTCTCGAGATGGCCTCTACGCGTCCCTGAGCAAAGGCTGCCAAACGCCAGCCATCAGCAATGGCCGAAGCAGAAACAAACGAAAGGCCTTCTCCTTCCCAAACAGTAGCAGAATGATTGACCACGTTTCCGCACGGGGGTCAAATACTCATTATATCTTTCATTTGAAAAACGGACAGTCGTGATATAGAATAACCACACGTCCCCTCCCAAAAGCTCGGCGACGGCGGTTTATTGACCAAAGCCCGAAAGCAGACCAATGGTCAATAAACGTCAAGATGAGAGAGAGAGAGAGGCACACACGATGTTATCACCTCGCGCACCAAGATTGCACTCATTAACGGCTGTACTGGAACGCGTCAATCAAGAGTTATTTATAGATTTGCTCACTCCCTTTTTAAAGGAGATCATCGCCCAGGCAAACAGACGGTAAAACAGGCCGATGTCATAAAATGTTTTAATAATAATAATATACTGTATATTACTGTAAATAACATTAACTACAGAGCGTACGTTCAGGGGTAATGAAGGGTGAGTGAGAGGGGATAGAACCCCCCTCCCCCTCTGTGTGTTACTGTAACTAATGCCACTTCATACACAATGTGTTATGGGCCAACATATTGCCGGCATATACGTTACTGTCGTGCCTCTTTTCCACACGAGGACGCAGAGGAAATGAACGTGGACTTTCTTGTGTTTGTTAGCATCAGGACTTTAAAGGTATACTAATAAGACATACATTCATACATTCGCAAATGGAGTGAGTATATGCCAATGGTTAGAAAAAAAAGTAGTTTCTTAAGACTATCCCTTTAAGAATGGTTACAGACGTGCCATTTGAGAACGTCACACGTCATTTGGATTGTCAGTAAACTGTCAAAACGTTGACAGTGAGAAAGGAGGGCAAAATTGGTGTTATGTCAATGCTATTCAGATTATGTTTCACGAGGAAAAGAAGTGTTGAAAAGGGACACTTGTCATAACAAAGACGAATTAGCAAGGCTATAAACAGTGGAGATAATCTTGGGGAAGACAATTATTTCCAGAAAAAAGCCAGGAAAAGTACAGGAAAGCCTGAAGCGTTGTTCGAACCCGGGCTCCCCCAGAGTTAGTGTCCTTGAGAGGGGCAAGGTGGCACAGTCGGTAGTGCTGTCGCCTCACAGCCAGAATGTCCTGGGTTCGATTCCCGCTGGGGGGCGTGTCCTCTCCTCCGTGTCATTAGTGCCCATACCCGAGGCGGGGTTGGCGAAAGGGCCTTTCTGTGTGGAGTTTGCATGTTCTCCCCGTGTCCCCTCACAAAAAACATGCAGTAATCCTGGTCTCTGAACTGCCTCCCCCTTGGCCAGCCCGGGGCGCCTGATGGAGGGGAAAGGAACTGGTCGTCGGAAAAACGTGTTCCTTCCAAGCGCTACGTCCAGCCGGGGAAACTCCCCCCTGTGAAAGGTGAAATGAAGCAGCTTGGACTCCTCATGCATAGAAGGAAGCATGTGGTTTCGGCAACGGGACAGTCAGAAACCACTGTCTGCATCGCTGCATGGTTCCGGAACATGCTCGGGGCGAGCGAGCGGCAGTGCGCTTGTTTGCGAGAAGAAGCACGCAGCACGTCCCCCGTGCAGGGTGGCGGCCATTAAAGAAGAAGCATGCATGCAGCACGTCCCCCGCGCAGGGCGGCGGCCATTAAACTTTAGTGTCCTGCAGTGGTCTGCTGCGGCGCGCCTGGCAGGAAGCGCGGAGCGCGTCAAAGGCTCCCCCAACAGGGCCGTCTAATGGCCGGGACTCCTCCATTACACATGCCACTGCTTTTAATATCTCTCTCTCTCTCTCTCTCTCTCTTTCAACTCTCAGTGATGGAAGAAGTACTGGGCTTTGTTTAGTTCAGTAGAAGTAGCAATGCCTCGATGTAGAAGAAACGGTAAAAGGCCCATACATTCATTCAGCGTTTTGCCTCGAGTAAAAGTGTCACTACAAAAAGTGTTTTGTGCAGAATGTCCAATATTTTCGAGTTTTCAAAATGTGTCAGTTTGTAGATCAGCTATTCTCAAAACTATACTGCCACTGACTACTGCTCTCTCATTCGTGTTCTTTCCGGCAGTTCCCTTCGCATGACGCATCTTTGCAGTCATTAAAAGGAAACAGCAGATATACAATCTCACAGCGTGACACAATACGTGCCGCGCTGCGAGCTTGTACATCTGCTATCATTTTTGAGTGGTGCAACCACTCCAAGAAACAGCAATGTCCCCATGTCACAATCTATGTCCCTATGTTTAGAGTACCAGTAGGGGAAAAAGTGGCACTGTTGTGCTAGAAACAGAGAGAGAGAGATAGTGTTGCACTGTTGCCTGCTAATTACAGAGAGAGAGAGAGAGAGAGAGAGAGAGAGAGAGGGAGAGGTGTCTGCTAAATGCTAATTCCCCCACACAGTAACTCTGTCATTTTTCGACCATTTCGGACGCGGGGCGGCTCACCGGAACCGGGCTGGCCACCTGGGCGCGTTCCTGTGGGTGTGGAAGTCCCGGGGACCCCCACACCACTCAGTTCACACGGGTGAAAAATCTCGAAAGTGTAAGAACTATACCGATTTAGAAGGCATTTGTATTACGTAGAATCGGCCCTCAGGTCTTTATGGGGCTATAATAATCTGCCGGTCTCACCACTCCATCCCTCCCTTATCTCCCTCCTATAGTCTCTTCAGTTCTATGGCGTCCATCTTTTCTCCGGTATCTCTCCTTTCCGTCTCGTTCGAACCACTTTGTCCTCATTTCTCACAGCTCTCTCTCTCTCTCTCTCTCTCTCTCTCTCTCTCTGTCTCTCTCTCTCTCTCTCTCTCTCTCTCTCAGTCTCTCTCTCTCTCTGCATCTTAGTTCTCGGTGGTAGAGCGAGAGGCTGGTGCGGTTGCCAATTACCGCGCTGTTTCTTCCGGCACTCCGGCAAGAAAAACAACGCAGGATTCAGGAGGGCATCATATATTCATGTGCAACGAGACCCACAGCATCAATTATTCTGCTCTAAGCACGCACGCACGCGCACGCACGCACACACGCACACACACAACTCGCAGAGTCAAGTTCTCGTTGTTAATTCAACTCAGAAAGTGTGAAAAGAGTCCACGCGGGCCCCCCCGTTTTCACACGTATATATATATATATATATATTATTTTTTTAACCGGAGGAGGGGGTGCGGTGGGGGGGTTACTACAAAGGCTTCAAGTATGATTACTTTTTTGTTTGTTTGAAATTTGTATTTGTATTCTAGTCTCGATTGTGTCCTAGCAGCAGCTGTGACAGGAGCATGGTTCACATTGTTGTGAGCTTAGAAGCACTTAGGGCTATTTATTTCCAGCAGTGTTTTGAAACGGCGCTTATAATCACTTCTTAAATAATACATTGTTCTATGTCAAGAATTCCCGGCAAGCTTCTGTTTGTTGTTTTCTTTCCATGTATGCACCTCGTGTTGGTTTTATACAGGCAAACAACACGGTTTGTTGAATCTGCGTGTGTGCGCGTGTAGGTTTTTTTATGTCACATGCTTGCTGAAACATAATAAGCAAGATGCTTGGAATCCAGGTGGAAAGCATTATGGGAAATGTAGTCCAGGAAGTAAGAGAGCCCAGTGTCCATGACATCAGAGACACTGATGGGCTCACTGCTAAAATCTGAAATATCTAAAACCACATATTATTACACACATAAAACCCCCCAGGAAAGTGTTCTAAATCTTCTAAACGTCATTAACATGTATTTTTTTGCAAAAAGGGTGAAGTGTCCCTTTAAGGGTTCAGTGTCTTGCTCAAGGACACTTCGACACCCAACGCAGAGGGAGCTGCGTGGGGATCCAAACCGACAACCTTCCCATTTTTACCAAGCCGCTACTTCTCTATACCCTATATACTGAGCCACTACACTATACACTATATATATACACTATATACAAAGCCACTACACTATATACACTATATATATATACACTATATACACTATATAGGCTACTATATACTGAGCCACCGCCACCATGACCCCTATATACATACCCTATATATACCCCTATATACTGAGCCACCGCCACCATGACCCCTATATACATACCCTATATATACCCCTATATACTGAGCCACCGCCACCATGACCCCTATATACATACCCTATATATACCCCTATATACTGAGCCACCGCCACCATGACCCCTATATACATACCCTATATATACCCCTATATACTGAGCCACCACCACCATGACCCCTCTATACATACCCTATATATACCCCTATATACTGAGCCACCGCCACCATGACCCCTATATACATACCCTATATATACCCCTATATACTGAGCCACCACCACCATGACCCCTCTATACATACCCTATATATACCCCTATATACTGAGCCACCGCCACCATGACCCCTATATACATACCCTATATATACCCCTATATACTGAGCCACCGCCACCATGACCCCTATATACATACCCTATATATACCCCTATATACTGAGCCACCGCCACCATGACCCCTATATACATACCCTATATATACCCCTATATACTGAGCCACCGCCACCATGACCCCTATATACATACCCTATATATACCCCTATATACTGAGCCACCGCCACCATGACCCCTCTATACATACCCTATATATACCCCTATATACTGAGCCACCACCACCATGACCCCTATATACATACCCTATATATACCCCTATATACTGAGCCACCGCCACCATGACCCCTATATACATACCCTATATATACCCCTATATACTGAGCCACCACCACCATGACCCCTCTATACATACCCTATATATACCCCTATATACTGAGCCACCGCCACCATGACACGCTATTTTTTTTCTTCCTTCCAAGGCGTACTACCGTCCATCCATCTGCGCGCGCTACAATGCAGAGTCAATTTGGACCCCGGCACTCGGCCACAAGCAAACGTTGGCTGAAACACAAAACACCCACTTACCGCCCACGGGCTGGAAATATCAGCGCAATGGCCTCCACTTATCTCCCTACTAGTACAAAAGAGAACATGATGAATAGCCAGGGATAGGACGAGTAATGAGCCATATATGAGCCATACGTTCAATCCATACACGCGCGTACACACCAGGAGATACGGGATAAATCACGCCGTGCCCTTTCCCTAGAACAGATCACACATACCGTGCGGGCATGCGCACGCACGCACGCAGGCAGGCAACGCACGCAACGCACCGCACGCACACACGCAACGCAACGCACGCACACAGCAGGGAGGGAGGGAATTTCTCGTGCCGGCTCACGCCAGTAATCACACAATGCTTCCTCATGGCAGATTAGCGCAAGGGACATAATGCTAAATACCATGCTTATCAAATGGGTGTTTTCATGCATTTATATATGCCATTAATGCTCAATGAATGGACCATGAAGGTGGATGGGATGGTTGTGGGACCGGTCACATAAATGGATCACGTCATCATATTCAACAGGCATGGTACATTCACTTGCGTATTGTGTCAAATCACCCTGAAATAGGGTTATTATGGGCATGGGTGCTTTGTGTGCGTGTGTGGCAGGCAAACGCGTGTGCAAGTGAGGGGATACTTGTTACCATGGAAATAAGTCCAACGCATGCCGCTGTGGCGTAGTCATGGAAACTGAAAGAAAACAACAAGATGTCCCAGCGTGCTCCCTATTCACTCCTGAAGGCCTTGGAAGCTTTTTGGATGTCATTTCATTTTTGACATTTTAAGGTGTCAAAATGACCGTGGTGGAAAGTACAATTTTGAAGTACATTTACTTTATTGGAGTATTTCAACATTTCTACACTTTTTCTTCTTCTCCATTATTGTACATATCAGAGGAAAATATTGTACTTTACTCCACTACAATTATTTGAAAGGTTTAGTTACTAGTAGAGATGTCCAAATACTGTATCGGTATCGGGAAAAGTATCGGATCGGCCCTTATTTATCGGGTCATATCGGTGAATATGCCAGTCTAACCACAGATCCGACAAAGGGGAGTTTGTGGAGTTTGCTTTGGAGTTGCCCAAACTGCAAGTGCACATTTGAGTGATGAGTCTGCTATGAACACAACACGAGATATAGCTATAAACACAACATGAGATCACGACACGTATCGGTATTCGGTATCGGTATCAGCTAACACAGAAATTGAGGTATCGGGATCGGATCGGAAGCAAAAAAGGTGTATCGGGACATCCCTAGTTACTAGTTACTTTATAGATTTGAATTATTATTACAAAACTTACTTCAACCACTTAATCACTATTTAAACTTTGGCTATTTGAAAACAGCCAATCTACAATCTAGTGTCCAGCAGAGGAACTTCAGGGAATCTGAATAGAATTAACATTAAATGCCTTCCGTTCTCACTGACAATGTTCTGTTTCTGACACCACACTCACAATCTACTGAATCGTTTTTAACCCATTCTGACCTGAGATCAGATTCATACGAGGTTTCCACTGGACACACACTGGTCTGATTAACCCATTCTGACCTGAGATCAGATTCTAAAAAATGTCAGTCGTTCTTTGATTTTTCAAAAAATATTTTTCAATAGCTAAAGCATAACATGATGCCGACACCAAAATGGGTGCCCGGTCAGAATGGGTTAAGAATATCTACGAATTGATGCAAATAAATTCAAATCAACTAAACTAAATCGTCACTTAAACTTGAGCTTGTAGATTGGCTATTTTCACTATTTAAAAAGGTGAAATTTCAACATGTTCCCCCCAGAATCCCTGATCTCGTCTCATTATCGTTTGAATTGTATCGTTTGTATCGCTTATTATCATTGGATAAGATGTCACACCCCAACACTGTCATTGGGGAGGACTCGTATGTTATTAGCACTGGTGGCAAACGTTCCCAAGAATCGCTGGTCAGGGCGGTAATTCTCCTATACCTTCTCTAAGAAGTTGAATTAACGCGTTAGAAGTAGTTTAATGGGCGCCTGAGTACTCGACGATAATAGGGTCTCCGCTAATAGGGTCTTCAGGTCAAAGTGTTTGCTATTCTCTTCGTCCAGGTAATAGGGCCTCGGGGTCAAAGTGTTCCTACGTATCGACATCACCGTTTTCTCACTCAACGGAACTATTCCATCACCGACTGGCCGAAACATGCCTCTAGTTGTTTTTCAAAGCAGTTAGTTCCTCAGTCTCCCCTTCCCGAGAGAGAGAGAGAGAGAGAGAGAGAGAGAGAGAGAGAGAGAGAGAGAGAGAGAGAGAGAGAGAGAGAGAGAGAGAGAGATCAACCAGGTGCTCAATGGTGATAAAAAGTTAAAAACATACATTGGTTCTTCTAGGATCAACGGAAACCCAAACTTCAAAGAGAGGAGAGATCGGAGCACTCAAACAATAACAGAGTAGAGGCCGTAATAAAATCTAGCCTGCCTTGTCCATAATCATTTCCGACGGATTCTTTTTTTCTGCACCGGCAGATTGGCGTTTGGCCACTGCGAGGCTATAAAAAAAATCACACACGTGTGAACTGAGTGGTGCAATTTCCCCCCCCCCCCCTCTCCCTCTCTCTCTCTCTCTCTCTCTCTCTCTCTCACTCTCTCTCATTAGAGACACTACCCCTCTCACTGTTTCTGGCGCCCCCTACTGCTATTATTAAGTCACATACTCGTGCTTACACAGACACACAAACAGGTACGAGGACATTGCAAGCTGGTTGTAGGAGTGGTTGCACCACTCAAAAATCAAGGTACTTGAATCAGGTCTACAAGAAGCTCTGAAAGTCAACGTGTTTCGACCAGCGACTGGAAACCTGTTGGTTTATTAACCCATTTTGACCTGAGATCAGATTTTAATTTTAATATTTATTTATGTCTGATACAGCAAAACATACATGTATGTTTATTCATTGCATCATTAAAAAAGAAAATAAACTGATTAAAAAAAAGAGATAAATCACTCTCCCCACCGGCCATAAGAAAAAAAACGTGAATGAATGACCAGAGGGAGCGATATCAAAAGCAGAGGCGTGTGGCATTCCTCCCCCGTCCGTCCGTCTGTCCGTCCGTCCGTCCGTCCGTCCCCACCCAGCAAATTGAATCCTATATCTATAATTATATGCCGTTCTCCCAGCCACGGTGGGATTGTGGATCAACATTGACTATTCTCTCTCTCTCTCTCTCCTCTTGTCCCACAGGAGCGTACCCTCGGCTGTCTCTGAGCTTCAAGCTGAAGAGAAATATCGGCTACTTCATCCTGCAGACCTACATGCCATCCATCCTGATCACCATCCTCTCCTGGGTCTCCTTCTGGATCAACTACGACGCCTCTGCGGCCAGAGTGGCCCTAGGTACGGTACGGTACGGCCCGAGTCCGTTAGTCATGTCGGTCATAGCTGTCTTTCTGTCCGATGCTCTGGGAATTTCCTCGTGGGCATTTCCCCCGGGGGGGGGGGCATTTTCCTCAATAACTCGTGTTGGAGGGACCGGAGAGAGGGAATGACGCACAGCCATAGCTGACGTCATGACTCCTCTATAGGGCGTACAGTACATGGGCAACTGGTGGCCCCCGGGGGCCACATGCGGCCATATATGGTGGTGTGACGGATCGACTGACTTTTGCAGGTTTTCATAGTAATCTGCGACCTGCGGGCGCAATAATAACTGATGATCATGTTTTTGAAAGACATCACGGCACTCCCTCTTTAAGTTGAAATGCTTCCGTCCATATGCAGTATCAGTATCCATTATGTTCTGTGTACTGGTTGTGTTTCTTATGGTATATAGACACATATACTGTTGTACTTAAAGGTATGAGGTACTTATGGTATGGAGTCCATACCATAAGTACCTCATACCTTTAAGTACAACAGTATATGTGTCCATACTATGGACACATATTATACTGTTGTACTTAAAGGTACGAGGTACTTATGGTATGGACACATATACTGTTGTACTTAAAGGTATGAGGTACTTATGGTATGGACACATATACTGTTGTACTTAAAGGTATATTCAGTGATTTCACTCAAAAAACCTTAGGTTTTGTTTTTGGCTGGGACCTAAGCCTTTCATCCAATCAGGATAGAGAGCCAAAAACGAAACCTAAGGTTTTTTGACCCCCAGGGGTTAACTGGGGACAGGGAGGAACTCCTTATATGGTCAGCACACTCTATAGTAGGGAGGATTATCACAACAAAACAAAAAAATAAGTGATATTTGAATTAAGTGAAATCACTGAATATACCTTTAAAGGTACGAGCGAGGGCTTGTGTAAAGCTTAACCCATTTAGACCTGAGGACGATTCTAAAATAAATGGCTTCCTAACAGTTTTCTGAAAAACCTCATGTTTCTATGTCAGTGGTTCTCAAACATTTTCATGTCAAGGACCCCCAAAAATATCTGTTAATTGGCCGCCAACACCCATCTGAAAATATGTTGTTCCAGGGACCCGCCCAGAAGCAAAGATTTGAGTTAAAAACGTTCGCTCTGAAAGAATATATTCAAAGATTTGCGCCACATTTTCACGCTTTTACAAAAATAGCAGGCCTACAAGCTCGTAGCGCGGCACTCGGTGCCGCGCTACGAGCTTGTAGATCTGCTATTTTTCAATAGTTAAAGTATAACATATACAACGACAGTGTTACCACACGCTGCATTGCGACGACTTTGTGACCTCGCAAATCGGCCATTTCCGACGACTGTTCCCTTCCGACAAAACGGTTCCCGGGGTACTAGTGAAGATGCACAAATCTATTTAGGACCTCTTTGTGTTCAACGCAGCCGTATAAGTGACTCGTTAATGCCTTGCAATATAAGTGAAGTCCCAAAGAGACAGATTAAACATGGCATGGAGTCCCCGTGGCACTCGGAGGTATATAATCTCTCACTTAGCCACTTAAGCCCCTATATAAGTGGTGTCCCCCAGGGATCTATACTTGGCCCCCGCTAACTTTATATATTCCCTCGACACCAAATCTCTTTCCAGATCTACAAGCTCCCGTCGCAAATTCTTACACAGGGATGTGAGCTTGTAGATCTGCTATTTTTTTTTTCTGGATGGTCCCCTATATACTATGATATTACCATGGAGAATATGGACGCCCAGATGTTCATGTGGTTAGTCTCAGTCAGTGCGCTGGTAGCAGCCGTCTCCAGCCCAGATGAAAGGTATACTGCAGTGTATCGGGTACGGTCGCCCCTAAAGCATCATGTCACTTTGACATGCATATTAGTCTACAGTCGCCCATTTAATGGCATTTCTTTCTCTGAGACCCCCCAATTTATATTGTAAAATCAATGTTAACCCATTCTGACCCGAGATCAGATTCATACGAGGTTTCCACTGGACACACACTGGTCTGATGAACCCATTCTGACGCGAGATCAGATTCTAAAAAATGTCAGTCGTTCTTCGATTTTTCAAAAATAGCAGACCTACAAGCTCATAGAGCGCCACCGAGTGGCGCGCTACGAGCTTGTAGATCTGCTATTTTTAAATAGCTAAAGCACGACATGATGCTAACACCAAAATGGGTTCCCCGTTCAGAATGGGTTAATGTAACTGAGAGTGTACAAATGGAACCAAGTTATACAGACCCATAAGGGTCCATTTTTGTTCCAAACTATCATTTAAGCTGGGGGACCCCCTGGAACTCCCTCAAGGACCCCTGGGGGTCCCCGGACCCCACTTTGGGGACCACTGCTGTAGTGTGCATTGTGGCCGCCGCACGTTGCACATCAATACCGTCCATATATATAAGGACATGATGATGTACATTTAGACGACGATTGATTCCTCAGGCCAAGAGAAAGTGAATTCATGATTGCTCAGAGCGGGCTGTAATGAATTATGATTATTTATCACCTGGAGATGGGTTTATACTATTGATTTCTAAGAGCATGGCATAACAAATCATTTACAGGTATGGCCTGCCGGTACTGTAAAAGTGAGGCACTATAAGCATATTAAAATGTCAGGAAAAGTTCAATATATAATAATAATAATAACATATTTTGACACTAAAGCTATTTACATTAAACTGATTGATGTTGGGTTTTTTCTTCTTCTCAACAGAACATTCAGTATACAACAGTGACTCTTGGAGTGAATTTAATTTGAAGGTTTCTGACAGCACGAAAAGATAATGCGTGTATAATCGTACGCTAATCATTATGGATTATCGTAGAGATTGTTGTTTGTATAATCGTTACATCTCTGGGCTTTACTTGTCAGCGTTACAGATAGATCTGGTTTGTTTAAGGGCGGGAACCCTTTTTGGTGTTTTAAGCATTATGGTATGCTTTTGCTGTTGAAAAATAGCAGATCTACGAGCTAATTTAGTTTAATGATACAGTAGTTTTTCAGAAAACTGTTTAGGGTTTAGACGACATTTGTAGAGTCCTCATGGTCTACAAATGGGTTAAGAGATCTGTCTCCTTGCTGTTTGTAGGGGTCATCACAGAAACAGGGCTTTTACATACAGCATATAGCAGAACAACGACGCTGTCGGGGGCAGTGTTGTCTTCGTCGGCGAAAACTATGACGAAAAATGTTCGTCGGCTACCTTTATTCACTGACAAAAAACGACATCAAATACTAAAGAAAAATCACACCCATGTGAACTGAGTGGTGCAACTCCCCTCTCCCCCCCACCTCCCTCCTCTCTCTCTCTCTCTCTCTCTTTCTCTCTCTCATTAGCAGGCAACAATGCAGCACTATCTCTCTCTGTTTCTGGTACTCATAGTCATACCACTGGTGCTCATTAACACATACTGACCTGAGATCAGATTCATACGAGGTTTCCACTAGGACACACACTGGTCTGAGTAACCCATTCTGACCTGAGATCAGATTCTAGAAATGTCAGTCGCTCTTCGATTTTTCAAAAATAGCAGACCTACAAGCTCGTAGCGCGCCACTTGGTGGCGCGCTACGAGCTTGTAGATCTGCTATTTTTCAATAGCTAAAGCATAACATGATGCTGACACCAAAACGGGTGCCCGTTCAGAATGGGTTAACACATACTGTAGGTGAACACATAGGTGGACACGGACATTGCTGTTCCTTGGAGTGGTTGCACGGTTTGCACCACACAAAAACTAAGCCATGATGACTAAAACTGTGACTAAATATACTGACAATCTAAATCAACTGTAGATTTAGTCGACTAAAATCGTATGATAATTAGTCGACTAAAACTAGACTAAACACTAAAGCATTCCATGGTGACTAAAATGTGAACTGTGTCAACTATTGAAGAGACTACGACTAAAACTAAAATCAAAATGTGCTGCCAAAGAAACAACACTGTTCGGGGGCACTAAATATTGCGCAGCGTCACGCATTTCCTTTTTTAATATCAAACATAAGGTTGGAACTATATAGGCAAACCTTTTAAACGGGTGGCGACGTCCCGCGAGGGCCCCGGGACCGAATGCACGCAGGTCTTCTTCGTTCCATCAAACGCACACCGGCACCAGCTGATTTCACTAATTAACACACCTTCCACGAGAGAGAGAGAGAGAGAGAGTAGGGGACTAATTAGTCAAAGAAATCAGCTGGTGTAGTGTTTTGTTTGGGCTTAAAACGGAAACGTGCCTCCATTATTTATGGCTCCCCGTGAATAATTGGACAGCATGCAGGGCCATAAATCAAGCGATCCGCATGTTTTCTAAAATAGTAAGTATACATCATTCTGCCAGCTGCTATTGTAGCCACCCGTCTGACCGCCTTGCCCAACAGGCCGCATTTTAAAGAACTAATTTAACCCATTTAGACCTGAGGACGATTATACAAATGCCTTCTGAATGCTGACAGTTTTCTGAAAAACCTCATGTTTCTATATGTCAGTGGTTCTCAAACATTTTCAGAAGCAAAGATTTTAGATAAAAAAGATTTTTTCAAAAATAGCAGATCTACAAGCTCGTAGTGCGGCACTCGGTGCCGCGCTATGAGCTTGTAGATCTGCTATTTTTCAATAGCCAAAGTATAACATAATGCTTAAAACACCAAAACACCCAGAATGGGTTAACCCAGTGGTTCCCAAACTGTGGTCCGTGCACCCTCGTGGTGCCCGAACGCCTTCTAGGGGGTGCGCGACATGAAAAGGCTAATGGTGCGTCGTGCTATGTTTTTTATTTTAAATATATTATGCTAATATATGGCAAGTATATGCAGAATGTAGTCTCTATATAGCTTATGCAATTTATATTTCCAAGTGGGGGGGGGGGGGGTGGGGGGGTGCGTATGGAGGCAACAGGGGGTGCATGGCCAAAAAGGTTTGGGAACCGCTTTTAACTAATCAATCAATCGATTGATTTGTGTTGCAGGCTGGGATCAATGCATGGAACTGACATTGTATACTTTATTATCAGAATGAAGACATTGTATTCAAGGTTTTTTAGAGGAAGAAATTGTGTGACTGATTTAACCCATTCTGGGCGGGAACCCCTTTTGGTGTTTAAGGCATTATGATATACTTTAGCTATTGAAAAATAGCTAAAGTATGAAAATAGCTAAAGCATGATAGCACGGCACCGAGTGCCGCGCTACGAGCTTGTAGGTCTGCCTTTTTTTATTTTTTTTGTGAAAATGTGGTGTAAATCTTTGAATATATATTCTTTCAGAGTGAACTTTTTTTTATTTTTTTACTCAAATCATATTTTCACATGCGGGGGTCGTTGGCCAATTACATATATTTTTAGGGGTCCTTGACATGAAAATGTTTGAGAACCACTGACAGAAACACAGGGTTTTTCAGAAAACTGTCATGATTTAGAAGACATTTTTTTTTAATTTCGACGTCCGGCCTAAATGGGTTACGGTGCCCCGCAGGACCGACGCTGGCCTCCATTTGTCTCGTGCGCTCGGCTCGATCCTTCAGCGCATATACAGCTTTGTCGTGCGTGTGTGTGGCCGCCGCGGTTGACCTTTACGCATCGAGATGACCCCTTAACGCGTCATATAGCACTGGCCTTGATCAATGACCCGACGGGCGACATTCATCAACGTCCTTTCACCAGCTCCCTGCTCCTTCTCCATCGCTCCTTTATCATCCACAACACACACACACGCGCACGCACGCACGCACGCACACGCACACACACGCACACACACACACACACACAGCCTAGAGTTAAGTATCATCAGCACCTCCTTCCAGCTCTCCGTAACCCTGCATTTAGACCCGAGGACGATTCTACAAATGCCTTCTAAATCCTGACAGTTTGCAGAAAAACCCCATGTCTTCTATATCAGTCGTTCTCAAACATTTTCATGTCAAGGACCCCCAAAATGTCTATGTAATTGGGTGCCGACCCATCTGAAAATATGTTGTTCCATGCAGGGACCCCCAAAAATAGCAGATCTACAAGCTCATAGTGCACCGAGCGCCGCGATATGAGCTTGTATTTTTCAATAGCTAAAGTATAACATAATGCTTAAATCACCAAATGGGGTTCCCGCCCAAAAGGGGTTAAAGCCTATACTTTACTTTAAGATGGAGTGCCCGTGCTGTGATTGTTTGTACATTTTCTGTGTTGTATGCGTCTGTGGAGTTAACATTACTTTAATAGACTCATATGCTCAAATATGTCTTCCGTGTGTATTTTTGGTTTCTTCCTGAAAGCTTTGAAAGCCTTTGCGTCAAAAGGCCCAATCAGGCCCAGGCCGTAGCGTAACGGTCTGGGCACCGGACTGGTGATCCAGTCGCGGTGTGCCGCGGGTTCGACTCCCGGACCCGACACGGCCTTTACCGCATGTCATCCCCCCATCTCTCTCCCGTTTCCTGTCAGCCTACTTTCTATCCCTTAAAAAAAAAAATCTTAAAAAAAAAAAAAAAAAAAAGGCCCAATCAAATTAAATACCACCACTTTAGTGACGTGGTGAAATCATCCCCTCCCCCGTTATCACACAACAACAGCTGTAGGCCAGGCTTAAGTTCAGGGTGGCAATAAGGTGAAAATAACTGGTGGGTGTGGCCACATAAAATCATCATTTTAACACTTTATTTACACATTCACTGCGTTATAAATCAATCACCTATAACGTCTGTTCCCTACATGCCGGTTGTTACACTAACCTTTGAAGATTCACAGCGTCTATGGCTAACCCAAACAAATTCAGCCAACGAGCACTACTAGCATGTAAACAAAAGTGGTAAAATATGTCGGATGATGACGTTTATAAAACCTCTCATGTCGGTAAAGAAACTATTTATCATACGTCGATTTATTAGCCAGATTGATACGGTCGTAAGTCACCGCAGTGGGGGGTAGCCATGTTTGTTGTCTGACGCTGTTGAGTGACAAGGCTGATGGCCAATCAGGTGAATCAGCTGCTGCGGTCGGATTTCCGAACGACACTGACGCAGCCGTAGGCAGAGAGTCACCAGACCTGAATCGCCAGAACATATTTTCTTAATGGGCGTGGCTAGCGATTCAGGGCTGGAGCCAGGCTACCACGGAGAACCCCATCACAAAATATGTAGTTCCAGGGACAACCCGGAAGCCAATATTTGAGTTAAAAATGTGAAATAAATATTCAAAGATTTGCACCACATTTTTACGACTTTTTCAAAAATAACAGACCTAGCGCACCCATTTTGGTGTTGGCATCATGTTATGCTTTAGCTATTGAAAAATAGCAGATCTACAAGCTCATATCGCGCCACCGAGTGGCGCGATACGAGCTTGTAGGTCTGCTATTTTTGAAAAATCGAAGACACTTTTAGAATCTGATCTCAGGTCAGAATGGGTTAATAATGAAACTGTCAGGATGTAATAGACATTTTTAGAATCTGATCTCAGGTCAGAATGGGTTAAGAACCAAAAGGGGTTAAAAGTGATTAAAAAAAACAAATTAAACATATAAAGACAATGGGGGGAAAAAAGACAGGTTTAGTGCGTTCCGCAGTCAAACTGTTAATCTTCCTTCTGGTATAATCATAGTACCTGATGGTCATGTTTATAGTGTTCCCGTAAATACAGTATAGACGTATAATTACCTGCATGTTTACGCAATGACGTCGTCGCACACCGATGAAGGCCGGATAGCCGAAACGCCTGTCCTGTGAGGTAGAGAATCAATCTTTTTAAAGTATATTCTTTGGGTGGTGTGTGTGTGTGTGCGACCTCTTCACCTATTACACAATGTTGATTTAAGCTGGCAACGCGAATGCGCCATAAGTCAGAGCGCGGTGGTCGTCAGTTACAGTATCCAGTACCACACACACACACACACACGCACATGAGCGCGCACACACACGCACACACAAGGTGGAAAGGTGCACAAGATGCAGGTGTTTTCAGAAGCGCAGTTTGTTCCCCCTTGGTGCCAACCAGCAAGCTGTGGGCGTACAATGCCCATCAGCTTAACAGCGCACATTTGGGCACGGACACCGGAGTCGGTACAGTATAGGCTACTATAGGTACGCGCCGTACGTCAAGACCAGTACAGCTGTGTACGTGGGCTGCAAAAAGTATCCGTTGTTTGTTTTCCTTCGGGAAGAGTAGTGTTAAGGCATGCTGGCTGCAATATCCGGTCATTAGCCTGTTACGCGCGTGCATTCATGCGTGTGCGTGTGTGTGTGTGTGTGTGTGTGCAAGCTGCAAATATCCGGTCTGAAATGCTTCACCAGGCGACCAGAGGACAATTCACTAGCCGTGATGGATCATTACAAGCTTTCAGTAGCTAGCTACCTAGATGGGGAAGTGTGTGTACATGTGTCTGTACGTGCGCGTGTTCATGTTCGTGTGTGCGTGCGTGTGTGCGTGCGACGTGCGTGAGTGTGCGCACTTGCCAGTAAGAGCAATGTAATGATCACTGGGAAATCAATTCAAGCAGGCAGCGGGCAAACAATTGAATTGTTTGAAGGAGAACCTGATTTTCCCGAGCAATTCCATCAACGCCCTGCAAAGTTACATTGGCTCTTAATCGCATTAAAACACATTTTCGGCAGCTGCACCCACTGTTCCTAATCATGTTACACAAACTGTGAAGGTGTATGAATGTAATATAATTGGTGTGGTTTGTGTAACAGCAGTCTTCCCTAAACTAAAGCCAGCTATTCCACAACCTAAGAATGCTACAGTACAGAGAGTCTGACTGTAACTATACACCTCCTGAATTAAAGCCCTGAAAGTCGCCATATTTTCGTTCATTCATGAAATTCACAAAAGTGTATGTTTTTTATGTCTTAACCAGGGGGGCAGTCAGCCAGATATTTCGTGAAGCCTCATTTGAAATCGGTAGTTCATAATAATGGCCTGTTGTGGCGCTGGACTGGACCCAAAAAGCCCCATAGCTCCATAGAGGCCCATGTATTTTGGCCCAACTTCACCTAGACTGTATTACCTTAATAAACATGGTCATGAATACTTTCTTCTTCCAGTCACTAGTTTAAAGTCTCATTTCTAATGTCATAATATTCTTTTTGGAAAATTATGGTCCCATTAATTAAAAAAATGACCATAAAGAAAAAAAAACATCGCGTATGTTCTGAGGGGCGTGGCTACCGTTACAGTCTATGATCGGGATTCCCCTCCCACTCGAGTCAAAATAAAAACCTGGGCAGCCAATGGCCAGCTGGTCCAAAACGGAGCCAGCCAATGGCCAGCTGGTACCAAACGGATCTAGAAAGATGGCGACTTACAGTGCAGGAATAACAGGCTTCATTTTACGTCCATGTTAGACCCGGCGAACGCTTTGTCCATATTTTTTACAGTCTATGGTCTTAACCCATTTAGACCTGACGTCGAAATTAAAAAGATGTCTTCTAAATCATGACAATCTTCTGAAAAACCTCATGTTTCTGTATCAGTGGTGCTCAATATTTCATGTCATGGACCCCTAGAATTATATGTACTTGGCCGCCGAAAATATGTTGTTCCAAGGAAGCACAGAAGCAAAGATTTGAGTGAAATTTTTTCGCTGTGAAAGTAGTATATATATATTCAAAGATTTGCACGCACATTTTCACGATTTTTCTAAAATAGCAAACCTACAAGCTTGCCACTCGGTGGCGTGCTATGAGCTTGTAGATCTGCTATTTTTCAATAGCTAAATTATAACAATGTCCTCAGAAATTGTTGTGTGACTTCTAAATTGCCCTGGATTAAGAGCATCTGCGAGAATTGTAAATTGTGGAAATCAAGCCCCTTCGACGATCCTCAAAAACTGCTCAAGAAAACTCACCAATGCCATCCTCTGACTTCTAAAGTAACTCAAGCGGATCCTTCCGACTCGCTGCTCGTATATGCCGTATAACCCAGAGAGCTGGAGCCTTTCAGGGCTGTCTTTCTGCCAGTGATGGATGATGAAAACTTGTGGCACGGGATTATAGACGCCGGGGCACTCTTATACAATGCCAAGGGCTCTGGAAACCGCCACTTTGGTGCCATTTATACTGTTGCCACATAACAGGCCTTTAGCCTCCCACTCGCTGAGTTAACATTCATTTAGAGGTTTTTAATGAGCTCTGCATGCTCAGTGATGGATTCTAGTTTTTTTTTTTTTCTAACACCGACTGTGTTTTTGGCCCATTGGTTTATGGTCATTAGCTGTTTTGTTTTAGTGCATTGCCTTTTGTTGTGTCAATTTAGGTAGAATGGGCTTTTGGGAACACAAGATGAGAGAGGGGATAGGTGATGGTGGGATGATATGAGAGAGAGAGAGAGAGAGAGAGAGAGAGAGAGAGAGAGAGAGGGGGGGGGGGGGGGTCGTGCAGTCTGAGCTGGAGTGAAATGATGGATAGAGCGAAGAGGAGACATTAAAAAGAGAGAGAGAGTGGGAGGTATAGGAGAGGTATAGAGACCGCAATGGAAATAAACTATAAGGGATGGATGGAGGGAGGGAGGGAGGGAGGGAGGGAGGGAGGGATGGAGGGAGGGAGGGAGGGAGGGAGGGATAAATAGATAAAGGAAGAAAAACACGGGACGTGAGGAACCAAACCTGGAGAGCAGGAGGGATAAAGAGGGGGGGGGGGGGGGATAGGCACGAGAATGGGATGTGGGGAGAGGGAGAGGTAGAGAGACATAGAGAGACAGAGAGCGATGGAGAGTGACAGAGCGAGGGAGAGCACACATGCAGGCAGGCGAGAGAAGCGCCCATAAAAACCATATTTCTCCCGAGAGAATGCAGGCAGCAGCAGCAGTATAGTGATGGGAAAGGAGGGGGGGCCCATAGGCACTGGACCCTTAGATTAAATTGTCAGGACACAGAGGGGAGGGGGTGGAATGGGGGGAGAGAGAGAGAGAGAGAGAGAGAGAGAGAGATAAAGAGCGATAGAGACAGAGGTATTGAGAGAGAGAGAGAGAGAGAGAGAGAGAGAGAGAGAGAGAGAGAGAGAGAGAGAGAGAGAGGTAGATGGAGGAAAAAGGGAAAAAAGAGGGATAAAAAAGAGGCAGAGAGAGAAAGAGGGAGAGAGAGAGAGAGAGAAAGAGAGAGAGAGAGAGGAAGGAATGCTGCATGGTGTTGAAGGACAGTGAGTAATGGAGAGGCTCAAAGAACGGCCATAAAGAAACAGGCCCTGCCGTTAAACGACAAGACGGAGAAAAACCCTCAGAGATCACACTGGCCAATCGAAAGGGGCCGAGAGAGAGAGAGAGAGAGAGAGAGAGAGAGAGAGAGAGAGAGAGAGAGAGAGAGAGAGAGAGAGAGAAAGAGAGAGACTGCACTATACGTGTACGTGCATGGAATCTCATTCACACCATGTGCAGCATTTGCATGTATGAACATGTACTCTCACACCATATACTGCTCTCTGTGTCTCTCTCTCTCCCTCTCTCCCTCTCTCTCTCCCTCTCTCTCTCATGCATCTCAGTTAAATGGCCACCATTTACGCAAATGCGCACATCTGTGTGTGTGTGTGTGTGTGTGTGTGTGTGTGTGCGAGCATGTGTGTTCTTGCACGTGCCAAATAATGTGCCAATAAATCACAGTAAGAGTGAAATTGACCTCAGCTCTTTCAACACACACACACACACACACACAAGCATGTGCACAAAACTCACACACAATCGCGTGCGTGCGTGCGTGCGTGCGTGCGTGCGTGCGTGCGTGAAGACCAACCCCAGCCATTGATAGGCTCCAGTTCTTCTGCAGTGAGGGAGGGTCATGCTAGCAGAAATATATCTGTGTGTATCTATCTGTTATGGGAGGAGAAAGCAGGGTGACACAGCGACACGCGGGGAGGGTCAAGGTTTATATGGGAGGAGAAAGCAGGGTGACACAGCGACACGCGGGGAGGGTCAAGGTTTATATGGGAGGAGAAAGCAGGGTGACACAGCGACACGCGGGGAGGGTCAAGGTTTATATGGGAGGAGAAAGCAGGGTGACACAGCGACGCGCGGGGAGGGTCAAGGTTTATATGGGAGGAGAAAGCAGGGTGACACAGCGACACGCGGGGAGGGTCAAGGTTTATATGGGAGGAGAAAGCAGGGTGACACAGCGACACGCGGGGAGGGTCAAGGTTTATATGGGAGGAGAAAGCAGGGTGACACAGCGACACGCGGGGAGGGTCAAGGTTTATATGGGAGGAGAAAGCAGGGTGACACAGCGACGCGCGGGGAGGGTCAAGGTTTATATGGGAGGAGAAAGCAGGGTGACACAGCGACACGCGGGGAGGGTCAAGGTTTATATGGGAGGAGAAAGCAGGGTGACACAGCGACGCGCGGGGAGGGTCAAGGTTTATATGGGAGGAGAAAGCAGGGTGACACAGCGACACGCGGGGAGGGTCAAGGTTTATATGGGAGGAGAAAGCAGGGTTACACAGCGACGCGCGGGGAGGGTCAAGGTTTATATGGGAGGAGAAAGCAGTGTGACACAGCGACACGCGGGGAGGGTCAAGGTTTATATGGGAGGAGAAAGCAGGGTGACACAGCGACACGCGGGGAGGGTCAAGGTTTATATGGGAGGAGAAAGCAGGGTGACACAGCGACACGCGGGGAGGGTCAAGGTTTATATGGGAGGAGAAAGCACGGTTACACAGCGACGCGCGGGGAGGGTCAAGGTTTATATGGGAGGAGAAAGCAGGGGTACACAAGCCTAAACGTGACATACTGTACATCAAACAGGCCTAAAGGTGACATATATATACACTGTACTTCAAACATGGTCAACTGGCGGCGTTTTGATCTACGACAGTAATATGCAATGTGGTCCTCTGGAGTGAGTGTGGAAATATAGTGGCCCTCTCCATCGTCAACGTTGCCGACCCCTGCTGTACATCAAACAGTCACATGTTTGCTTTCCCACGTCACTTACACTTAGTACTGCCGTCTATATACTGCACTCCAGTGCTTCTCAAAGTGAGGTCCGGGGTACCCCCATGGGGGGTCCGAGAGGTAGTTCCAGGGGGGTACCAGGCGGAATTAGTCCATATAGCGCAGGCGAGAGAAGCACCTATAAAAATAACATTTCTCCCGACAGAATGCAGGCAGCAGCAGTGTGATGGAAAAGGCACTGGGGACCCCCAGGGGTCCCTGAGGTAGTTCCACAGGGTACCGGGCGGAATTAGTCCATAAAGCGTCAAATTCGGTTTGACCAATCATATTGTGTAGGATAGGTTATTAATATTATAGTATAGGTTATTATTTAGAAAGATCTTGAAGAATTGTCGTATTGGGGGTCCCATGGGTGCAAAGTCTTTTCACATGGGGGGTCTTTTTTTGGTTGCAAATTAATACCCTATACTTCATCATACAAGAGTGTCACACAAAAGTTGCGAAAATAGCAGATCCACGTTCACCTTTTTCGAAAATAAAATACCCTATATTGGCCTGAATATAAGACCTAAATAACAGGGTCGTATTAAAATACAGTGTTGTTTTTGTCGACTAAAACTAAGACGAAAAATGTTCGTCGACTACTTTTTTTCACTGACGAAAACTAAATGGAAACTACCGTAAATGAAAACTAAGCTATGGTGACTAAAACTAAATGTATTGACAATTTCGTCAACAGATAAAAACTAGACTAGTGGACAAGAGATCCAGTACAAGTCATTTTACACTTGGTTGCATGCTGAAAATAGCAGATCTACAAGCTCACAACGCGTCGCAGCGTGATGCTATTTTCAGTCATTACGACGGCATCAAGGCCTGCCAAAATAAAATTTAAAACTAGACACTAAACCATTCCAGGTGACTAAAATGTGACTAAAACTAAATGAAAACTATTCAAGAGACTATGACTAAAACTAAAATCTAAATTTGCTTCCAAAAACCCATTTGACATTCAATGTGCTTCTTATACGGTACAATATATATACACGGCGCAATGTATATACGGCGCAATACGGTAGCAATTTACAAAAAGGAACGGCTTTGGCTTTGGTTTCCAAGCAGTTATAGGGAGGGGGGGGGGGTTGTTGACAACACATGAAAGTATTCCGTCGTGCCGACGACACGCCGGCAGAATCCCGAGCGACCCTTATACGGCGGCGTCCATGCATTCCAACACACAGTCCCCAATGCAGAGGCAAATGAGCGCCCGGGATTCTCGGCTTCGCTGCAGTGAAGGTTAGGTTACCAGGAGCTGGAGGCTAGATACCGACACACACACACACACACACACACACCCCTATTCTAATGAGTTCTTTCTGCCTGGCGACCACAGTGATGGTCGTGGGACTTTTTTTTTCTTTCCTGAAGGCAGGCCTTTGAATCTCAATGAGGGAGAGGCGGTTTCTGCCGCAGACGTACATGCCACGGAGACATGTATGCTCGAGATACCTGTGAGCGCCACAGCTGGGCCAAGACATGAGCATTTCTAACCCCCAGAAATATATGTAATCGCCCACCGAGCCCCATCTGAAAATGCTGTTCCAGGGATCCCCCAGAAGCAAAGATACGAGTTAAAAACGTTCGGTCTGAAAGAATATATTGAAACATTTGGACCACATTTTCACGATTAAAAAAAAATTGCAGATCTACAAGTTATTGTAGATCTACAAGTTCTTGTAGATCTTCTATTTTTCAATAGCTAAAGTATCACTATATACGCTAAAAGAATAGATCCATGTGATAGAGGGATCAAAGTTGCGCTAATATTTTAGAAATAGGTCAACAATACAAATGACGCTATAGTTTTGTGGATTCATTTACTTTTACTGCCGCCCACAAAATGACCGGAACTAGGCTACTTAATGTTTCACCAAAACCAGAGCAGAACTCCCACCACGGGACTCGGGCAATCAATTAATACAGCTGTATTAATTTCATACAACTCAAGTTGTTTTTTGTGAACTATCCCTTTAATTGGGACTACCGTCAAACACATGACTTGTGTATATACTGTACGGTATGCGCTTTTTCTCATTTATTCTCTCTCTCTCTCTCTCTCTCTCTCTCTCTCTCTCTCTCTCTCTCTCTCTCGCTCTCTCTCTCTCGCTCTCTCACCTAACCACCCCTCCCACACACACACACACACAAATGCAAACAGTTAATCGAACTAAGCAATTAATCAACTGATTCAAGAGCTTCCACTTGGGAATGGGAAGGTTCCTGGTTGTCCTGCTGTGTCACTGTCAAAGTGTCCTTGAGCAAGACACACTGATGAACCCCTAACGTCTCCCGACGGTGCCGTGCATGGTTTCCTCTGCCATCCGTGTGTGGGTTAACATGCGCGTGCATGTGAATGTTGCAAAAGCGCCTTGGATAAAGCACCCTCATAAATGCAACATATACCATTCAATTAGACCAGTGGCTTTCGACCAGTGGGCCTTGAGGCAGTTCCAGGTGGTCCCCCAGCTAAATGATGGAGAGTTGCGAACCAAATGGGCCCCTAGATCTTTAACTCTTGAGCGTAAAATTAAACCAAATGGACCCAATAAATAATGGGCCTTGATATGAAAAGGGTTGAAAACCACTGAATTAAGACTACCATAATCGATTTAGTAAACTATAATACAATTATAGTAAGAGAAATCTATGAAAATCTAAATCGTTACCAAGAAATTTCTTCACCAATGTGTTTCTAAATGTGTCTAATAACATGTACTAAAAGTTTGAAATTCAACTCCTGTGGGAAATTGAGTTATTAGCAAAATATGTGACCATACCCATAACATCCTATATAGATATATATACAAAAAGTCAAGATTTCATCATTCTTTAAGTAGCATGTGACATATGAAACTAGGGGTTTTTCATGATTCTGAATCCATTCCAAGCATTAGTTTTGCACAAAAAACACTCCTTGGGCTAAATTAGGCCATATCCACTTGACCAAATGTGCTGACCTCATCACGTTTGTGATGACGGCTATGGCCGTTTTCCTCCCAAGGAGTGTTGTTATGGGTATGGTCACATATTATGCTAATAACTCAATTTCCCCAGACAATAATCTGTGAGAAAATGATCGATTGTCGCAGCCATAAAACGCACACACAATGTTTGACAAGTCAGACATTGAACAAACAAGTGCGTTGTCAAGGGTCTGCTTTTAACCAGTAGTGGAAAGTAACCAAGTACTTTTACTTAAGTACAATTTTGAGATGTTTGTACTTTACTTGAGTATTAACAATTTCCAATACTTTTACTTCAATACTTTGTAGATTTTTAGTATTATTACAAAACTTACATTGCCCACTTCAGCCCTATATACATTTCGGCCAGTTGAAAATAGCCGATCTACAAGCTCACAATGCGTCGTGACATGACGATTGATGAATGATTTTACATTTGAAAATGTGACCGGGTCATTCTGCATAATGAGTATTTTCTAGTATTGGTACTTTAAGTAAAATAAAGTTTGAATCCCGAACTTCTATAGAGAGTATTCTATTGATACTTTTTCTCAAGTACCACCGGCTTTTAACCAGCGGACAGCAAAAGATGCCAGAATAAAAAAATAAAAAAAAGATTCTTGTTTCTATAGTAACGGTAGATACTGGATACTGTAAAGAGTTGGTTGTGACTGACGTGACGAGGTCGGCTTGACATGACACACCGTCGTCATCTGGTTTTCCACCCGGAAATGGCCTGCTTTAGGACAGGCTTATACCGTATGCTGCCAGACGGTGTTGAGGCAATTAAGGCAACCAATTTACCATCAGAAAGAGTCAGACCGTAGACGCCCTCTGAGGAATTAAGCGCCACCGAGCGAGTTTCCCCCGAACCTTATCGTCTTCTATGCGAATGCAGGGTTTTCTAAAGGGGGGAGGGGGGGGGGGGGGGGGGGCTCAATTAAAGAGACTAATGTGACAAAACAAAAAAAACGTAGCAACAACCTAGGAGTGGTAAGAACTAAGGTTTGGTAATGTGAACTCAAATGGCACTTTTGACAAGGAATGAGGATCAATTCCCTTCCAAACTCCCCCCAAGGTGATCTCGAAAGCTTGTTTTGTTCAATGCCATGAGGTACATCCAATAAAAACAAGATCTAACCAGTTTGCTCTAATTGGATGATAAGAGTAAACTTCCTTTCTTTCTTTCGAACTTTCTTCTCAGTAAATGTCCTCACTGCCAACCTGAGCAGCTGCGGTTTTCTTTGTTCTTTGTAATTAGCAGTAATGACCGTGACATGCATAAAAGCAGAATTGAAAGTATAATTACTTAATGGTGTGGCACTGATAAAATGAATCGTCTGCGATACTGAACATGTTTTTTGTTTTAGTTTTTTGCTAACAATAGGCACAGAGAGAGAGACAGCAAGTCAGACTATATATAAAGTACTGTTCCTGAACAAAAAGGGAAATATCTCTAAAAAGACATTCTAATGGTAGCTGGCATGTCGTAAGTAGGCAGAACATTGTATATAGTTTGAACAGAGTTTCTAGCTGAAAGTATGAAGGATTAGTTAGGGGCCAAAGAAACGGCTGGAAAGCATGTGCCAGCAGTGCGACTGCCTTGGCCCACAATAAATATATGACTATTAACTCTTTTTTTCCCCAGGTACGTTCCCAGGTCCGTATATATATACGTACGCCAACTTAGACTCCGTCTATATAATGGTTGAGGCCATATGGAAGCTTTTAACATTGGTCCAGTTCCTATAGCAACGCCCCACCGTTCCAACTATGGGATTGAAAATATATTCACATTGCAACCCAGTGAAAGGGGGGATTTTGAAACCTCCATAAGTCCGACTCCAGAATCGCTGTCCTTGGTGGATTCTCTGCCATCCACATCTCGGGTTTAATTTGTGCCTTTGTGTGCCGCGACACTGCCGCCATGTAAAAGCTTCTGACGAAAGGTAAAGAGTTAAAACAACAATGTCTTGTTGCTGTCGTTTTGACCGACCCCTCTTCCCCCCCAAAGGCATCACCACGGTGCTCACGATGACCACCATCAACACCCACCTGAGAGAGACGCTGCCCAAGATCCCCTACGTCAAGGCCATCGACATGTACCTGATGGGCTGCTTCGTCATGGTCTTCCTGGCGCTGCTGGAGTACGCCTTCGTCAACTACATCTTCTTCGGCCGGGGGCCCCAGATGCAGAAGAAGCTCGCCGAGAAGGCGGAGAAGGCCAACAACGAGAGGGCCAAGTATGACTCTGCCAGGGTGAGTTTGGGGGGGGGGGGGGGGGGGGTTTGGGGGGGGATGATGATGGGAGTTGTAGTTTTAAGATTATTTTTTTGTTTCACACGGGCTACTTATCTGTTGGATCATGTGAGCGAATGAGTCCAAAGTGGGTTGTTCTTTTAAATGTGAACTCGCACAATTATGACTGTTATGAAATTAATTAGGCTACTTCATTTTTTATTATTTTTATTTATTTAATTCATTACAATTAATTAATCAATTTATTACATTCAAGACCCAAAATGATTAATGTATGATCTGTGAGTGATGGCCTATACTGCCGGTGGCTTTCAGCCTTTCTGTGCGCACACGAAATGTAGTAGTCTAAATAGTACTGAGGTAAGTTCAAGTACCGGTCAGTGTGGTTTTTGGCAGCAAATTTAGATTTTAGTCACCTGGAATGTTTTAGGGTTAGTCTAGTTTTAGTCGACTAAATATAAGATTTTAGTCGACTAAATCTACAGTTGATTTAGTCGACAAATATTTATTTTGGCGGGCCTTGATGCCGTCGTACACTTGCTGAAAATAGCCAATCTACAAGCTCACAACGCGTTGCGCTGCGACCCGTTGTGAGCTTGTATACCGGCTATGCAACCAAGTGAAAATTGACTTATACTGGATCTCTTGTCCACTAGTCCCTTCCTAACATTTTAGTCTAGTTTCTACTTCTAGTTTTCATCAGTGGAAAAAGGTAGTCGACGAACATTTTCCGTCTTAGTTTTAGTCGACGAAATCAACACTGGTGCCGGTTCCTGTCAGTCTGTTCACAACATGTGGCTGCAACCTTTCTATCTCCTCAGGAGGCAGGTAGTAGGACTGCATCCCTAAAGCGAACCAATCAGGTTAGAGGAATTCGACACTCACGCTCGGTGAGTTTTTTTTTTATTCAATCGTCCAGACGCCTTCATATCTTTTTTTTTTACTCTTCCATTGCCATCCGCCCAACATGGCATGTTTACTTTTTTTCCCCACCACCTCTTGAGACATTCATTTCTCCATGGAATGAAAAGACAACATGCCAGGCATCACCATAATGTCAGTCATGACATCCAGGGACATTCAAGTCTTGACTTGCGTATTGTGTCTTGTGTCATGACTTGTGTCATTCATGAGTCAATTTGCATTTCGTTTGTGCATCGCATGAGACAAGGTGCTCCTCCACATGTTCTACAGTTGAATGCTTTGTTTTCCTGCATCCGTCGTTGCAGTATATCCTATATAAATCCTCATATCTACTACTTTCCTATTATCCTATCCTCCATATCCCAAAAATGAGGAAACCTCTGTCTGCCCTTCATTCAGTCCTAATCAAAATGTTTTCCTCAGTGGGTTGACCATCTGAACTCGCAGATGGGCATATGGACCACTGATATGCTGTATGAAATTTAAGCTGTTTACTTGTATTTCTGTGGGTAGTTATGGGAGTGACCATATTGATGAACGCACGCACGCACGCACACATGCACACGCACACACAGGGTGAATGAATGTTGCAAAGTTATGAAGGGTTGAAGCAACATGCAGACCTATGTGTGCTACATGTGACATGGTGTGTGGGTGCAGCTGTAATTACAATTAAAGCTGCCAATTCTCACCAATTCTGTCATGATCAACCCACAGTAGCACTCAGCGTGCTACAGCGACTTACAGATCAGCAGACGGGGGACTTGTATACAGTTAACGTCTCGTGCACGTTTCTCCTCAGGCATATCGACTGATTGAAGCTGCTTTTTAAACATTTCCCAAGCCGTTTATTAGAACTTTGCCACATGCTGTAGGATTCTGTAGTGTCAAATCTTAGTTCAGTTAACCAGGTCTTGAAGTGAGGTATCTTGATTTCCAGAGTCTTAGGATCACTTTTTTTGTTGCAATTACTAAACCACACATCATTGCATTTTGTACAGAAACATTACGATTCGGCAGTATTCGAGTACTTCTTCGTCACTCTCATGCACCTCTCTCTCTCTCTCTTTGCAGGCGGAGCCCCACGGCCCCCACGGCAACATCCTCCTGACCACCCTGGAGATGCACAACGAGGTGGCGGGCAACGAGGTCACCACCAGCCTGGCGGACATGAGGAACTCCCAGTCCATGGTGCAGCTGGACAGCGCCGGGCACGGACAGCAGTCCTCCTCCTCGTACCACCACAACATCCAGTACCGCAAGCAGAGCGGCGGCGGCGGGAACGGGCCCGCCGTGCGCTCGGCCAGCCGCCACTCCCTGGACCGCGCGGCGCAGATGAAGCGCAGCCGCCTGCGGCGGCGGTCGTCGCAGCTCAAGATCAAGATCCCCGACCTGACGGACGTGAACGCCATCGACCGCTGGTCTCGGGTCATCTTCCCGTCCGTCTTCTCGCTGTTCAACCTGGTCTATTGGCTCTACTACGTCTGATCTGACAGGGGGGTTTTTGTGTCATTGGGGTTTTTATTTTTGTTCCGTTTTGTTTTGTTTTAAGTGTTTGATGTTGTTCATTTGATTTCTGTATTTATTTCCTTATTCTGTTGTTTTGGTTTTTCTTTTTTTTATATATATTTTAAACGTGACACGTGAATCTAATGAAAGATAAAGACTGCAATATTGACCAAAAAACAATGTTGAGAAACAAAAAGGACTGACAACAGCCGAAGTTCGGACCGTCCTCTCGTTGAATTCTTTTTTTTATATATTTTCAGTTTCACAATCCTTTGTATGAAACTAAGACTTTTTTTCTTTTCTCTCAGATGTACAGTAAATACTGTATTTGGGGGTCATTTCCCCAACATTTGCCCGCTCTCAGTAAGTTGTAAATAGCACGATGCACAGCCAGCAGCAGTTGAAGACACAGTTTACTAAACATCAACACTAGACATGGAAACAGTTTCATAATATAATAAACAGGCAGTCAGATACATTTCTCGCAAACTGATGTGTGTTTGACTGGTACCCTATGCAGTATTTGATGCATGAAAATGATCAGCCATAGTAAACAAAACTGATCTATTTTTATTTATTTCTTGCCTTGGGTTGAATAACATCTTCAAAACTACAGAAGAAACCTTTGAAATGACATTGATGTGTTTTTTTTGTGTATAGTCTTGATATTATATTTGTTATGGACTGTATCACATATCGATCTGGTAAAAAAAAATCGTTATCGAATAAGAACATTATTTATTTTAAAGTCGAGGATTTATGCTCCTCCATTCAGGATGATTGTGACTCAGGTTCAGAATTTTGCTGTTTGGCTTATTTTTCCTGGCAGAGCTTAAATAGTGTCAGAGAAGTATCCTTTTGGTAATTTGTTACGGAACAAAAGCAAAAAGCACAAAAACCTGAACTGCCATTTTCTTGTTCTTCAAGTGATAGCATGACAATATTGCACTCTCACATGTATCTGAAATTGTTCTAGAAAACCTGTCTTGCTTTTCTTTTGAGACAACTGCCAAGGGCCTTGTGGGCGATACCGTTACTCTGTCTGTGGAATAATATTTTTGTATTCTGTGTCCTTTACATATTGATTCTATTCCCCCATCCCTACATATTTATGCTCAACTCTATTGGAGAGGCCATGCATTGGAACTCTGTTACGCTGTTGCAATGGCGTGTTGGAGGGACGACAGGAACCGTTTGTACATAAGTACATAGATGTATATATATACTATACTCTGTGTGTACAACCAAAAAAAAAAAAGGATGGCATATTCAGCATTTTGTGATTGTCCTTACATGCAAAAAAAAAGAAAAAGCAAAGAAAAAAAATGCGAATGAAACAAACTAACCAAGCATACGATTCAACCATAACCGCGCCACCTTAGGTCACTTTTCTTTTCTTCTTCTACTTAGTTTTTTCAGTATTTGCGGAGCACCGAATACATTTCTGCAAAAAAGGGAGAAAAAATTTTACTCGAGAATGCGCTAGAAGGCTAGATCCTCCTGTGTGCTAATCGCACTGCATTCCAGAAGAACTGATCATGAAGTGGTGCAGTGGTAACACGAAACAATGCAGTTACTGCGATATATATCGCACTCTGTGCGGTCCCGGTCGACCGATAATAAGCACATATATATATATATATATATATATACACTAAAACATTGAATGTACGAGTTCCATTCTTCAGGGAGAGGAACACGAGCCATGGCCATCAACTCTCCATCCGCAGAATAGAATGTACCGTGCTCATTCTCGTGCCCAGAGTGACGCTTTTAATGGACGAGAGAGAGAGAGGGGGGGGGGGGTGAAATGGCAGTGGTGAACTGTGTGTCAGAGGGTGTGCGTGTGAGAGAGAGAGAGAGAGAAATGAGGAGACTGATATGGATTGACTGCATGCGATTGAGATAGCAGACCAACGTGTATTTACTGTGCTGCCTGGTCAACTACAGTAGGCCTACTACTACGGTACAATAACGTAACAATAACGTATTGTACAATAACGTCGTCAGCGAGAGGTCGTTGTCTCGCCGACCTCCGTGACTCCTCCATCGCCATAACTTGTGCCATTCCACCAGTGGTGGAAAGTAACTCACTAACTTTTACTTAAGTACTATACTTAAGCACAATTTTGTACTCGAGTATTTCCAATTTCCAATACTTTTACTTCTACTCACTACATCTCAGAGCCCAAAATGTGTACTTTTTACTCCACTACAATCATTTGAAAACTTTAGTTACTATAGTTACTTCGGAGATTTTAATTTTGATTAGAACATAATAATTTCAACCTTATACATTCCGGCCATTTGAAAATAGCCGATCTACAAGCTTGTAGATTGGCTATTTTCAATAGATTTTGTACACATTTTGAACTTGTGAAATGGCACAGTCTGCACAATGAGTACATTTACTTTTAGTACTTTAGGTACATTTTGATGGCGATACTTTTGTACATTTTCAATTCCGCACTTTTACTTGTAACGAAGTAGTTCTAAATTGCAGTACTTTTACTTAAGTAAAACAAGAGAGTGCCTGTTCCACCACTGCATTCCACCACCACATGCGTACTGTATACTGTATAGGTCTCGCAGGGCAATCAACTGTGGACAAGGGGATGTAAATGTACAGCATTTCATTGCAACACCATAGATGTGCAACACGGCCTACATTCCACCATCCATGCATGTACAAAAAGAACACAAACGAGCCATTTCATATAGCAACGTTAACGCGTGTGGGATTCTTTTCTTTTGCTACTTGGTGGAGACAATGTACTTTGGAGTTTTTGACTGCATTGTCTGAACATGTTAGTCTATACAGTACAAGAGCTAATGATGGTCAGAGCTGGGATCTATTCACATTTAACTCTTTCCATTTCTGGAAGTTAAAAACCTTTATTGTGAAACTTAAAAAACGTTGTGAAAATTGTAAAGTTCTATGACATTAGAATGCTTCTTCTCATATATCCTACGCCCCCCCCCCCCCCCCCCGCCCCCCTGTCTGACAAATGACCAGGAACTGAATGTATTGCATTTTGACTGTTGTTATGCAGTTATACTCTCTTGACACCCGTTAGATGGAAATGGGGCCTCTAAGGACACCACGTGAGTGGGTGCAGACAGTTACCAATGAACAGTAGTTTATATGAATCCCAAGTATTTTCTTTGGATATAAGCCTGTATGCTGTACCTATTTCTGGAGACCGGTGGTCTATACTTGGATGGATGGGATGCCAATCTTGTTTTTTTCGGGAGGGGTGGGGGGTGGGGGGGCACAAAGCGTTATTGTGTGATCGCAACGCGTTGGAGGTAGAATTTAAATGGGTGTGATGTTATTGCCGGCGTGGACAAGAGTCACAGATGACCATGTTTCCTCCAAAAAGATGGCGTGAAAGCTGTCCTGTGTATTTATAAGGAAAGAAAATGTGGTTCTCTGACATGATATCAGGGAGACTCCTTCTCACTTTCACGTGAAACATTCCAAGAGGAAGAATCCCCGTTTGAGGCCAGAGACTAACTGGGCGATTCTATCCTCACGTTTACCATCTATCTCCCTATGTTTACTACGCAAATAGAGGTTCCAAACAGTTATCGCACAAGTACAATTTCTTTCCTTATTAAAACTACACGTGTGCAGCTTCCAAAAACAAAGCAAAAATAAAGGAGAAGAAAGAAATAGATAAGACAGCTACACGGATATATCTATACCATACTGTAGGTGCTTGTGTGTCATGCATGCATTCTATGACTGGAAATAATCTTAAAAAAAAGAAAACTACTACTTTGAAACTCTTAACTCAACGGAAAGTTGCCAACCTCTCGTGTGAAGAATGACATCACACCAAATGAGCCCACCCTCCGATACAATGAAATAAAGTCGTAAAAGATCAAAATGTCATGGATGACGTCGTCAGGTGTTGCTTGGCCTTGGTCCCATTATGGAATGTGAAGATGTTCTGTGCTGCCACAAAATGTATCTAACTAGATTTATACTGTATAATCTATGTATGTTCCTCTTCCCTTTTTCAATAGTTTATCATGTTATACCATCAAATAAATTATATACATTGTACCTTGTGGGAATGGCGTTTGATATCGCAAGCAACAACATTTAAATGCTGTTACAATCACACTTTGAAAAAGAAAAAAAGTGTACGCTCTAGACCCATTCCGAACCTTGGTGGGCGTGGGCCATGGATATTGAGAAAACAGTCGTTTTAAACTTTCAATATCACTAAAGCACCAACAATAGCTATAGAGTATAGACGATCTAAAACTATATAACCGTGGTTAGCTATTCTGATTAAAGTTGAGCATTTTATTAACCCATTTTGGACTGATGTCGATAAAAGAAAAGGCTTCAAAATCCTGACAGTTTTCTGAAAAAACCTGCGTTTCTATGTCAGTGATTCTCAACTTTTTTCATGTCAAGGACCCCCAGAATCACATGTAATGGGCCGTCGACCCGCATCTGAAAATATGTTGTTCCAGAAGCAAAGATTTGAGTTAAAAACACTCACTGTGAAAGACATATTCAAAGATCATTTTCACGATTTTTTTGAAAAATAGCAGACATGCAAGCTTGTAGCGCGGCACTCGATGCCGCACTATGAGTAGTTCTGCTATTTTTCAACAGCTAAAGTATAACATGATGCTTGAAACACCAAAAGGGGTCCCCGCCCAAAACGTGTTAAGTGATAGCGGAGGATCTCTTTTGATGAAGCGGTAAGGGAATGATCTCACACACAGGAGCCCAGAGGGACCCCTGAAGACAGTGGATCAAAGAGGGAAAAGCCAACTGTTTGTTCCGCTCCCCACAGAGCTCTCTCTCTCTCTGCAGCCAAAGTGTAATGTAATGTTTACAAAGGGAGTTTCCTGCTGGAGAGATAATGATTCTAATTAGGCCATTTGGAAGAGGGTCAGAGGCGCCGGAGGGACCTGTGACGCTGAACTATTTCTGATTGTGCCGACGCAAGCTAGGGTTGTCAAACGTCCCTTAATTAATTGGCAGTGGTAGAGGTTCTCAAACTTTTTGTATTATTATTATTATTGCACCCGTTTCGGATGTTATCACCAGATAATCAAGGAAATGTTCGCAATCGGCACCTTAGAAATACCCCCAGTAGTACAGCAGATAATAGGAACGATCTTTCACTTGGTGACACAAGCGTGAAATTTGGCATGAACATTCCTCTGGGTCATCTCTAACTTTTTAAACTGAGCAAACAAAAAAGTCCAATACGGCGGTAATTTTTCAAGATGGCCGCCAAATGAATTTTTGGCGGTTCTGGACAACCGTGGGTCCGACCGGGCACTGCACTCCCTGGTGGGTGTGTGGAACGTGTGTGTCGAATGGCTTGAATCCTGTGGTAAGTGCTGGGAGATGATATTAGGTGTGTTGACAGAGAAAAACATCAAATGGTGGAAGATGAAGAAAGAACAATGCTGTGGCGCAGTTCAGGGAGGAGATAAGAAAGGCAGCCACAGTCATGAAGGAAGTAAGCAGGAGTAAAAAGGAGATGATGGGTAAGGCGAAGAGAGAGGTGGTGTGGGCTAAGAAGTGGTGAGGGCTAAGATAAAGTATATGAGATGTACAGTAAGTATATGAGATGTACAGTAAGTGTATGAGAGGTAAGGCAAAGAGAGATGGTGAGGGGGGGGGGGGGGGGGTGATTTGTACCAATTGGCTAGACAGTAGTGTAACAGGCCGTTAAGGTGAGTATAGAGATGGAAATGTTCTAGCAAGCGAAGCCAGTGTATTGAGAATACTATGGGGCATACAGACACATACCAGTGAGAGGGAGGATGTATAAGATGGTAGTGAGACCAGCCATGCTGTACGGTTGGAAACGGTGGCACTGATGAAAAGGAGGCACAGTTGGAGGCGGCAGAATTGAGGATGCCATGGTTCTCATTAGGAGTGAAAAGGAAGGACATTATCAGAAATGACTACATTAGAGGATCAGCCCAGGTTAGAAGGTGTGGGGACAAAGCAAGAGAGGTGAGGTTGAGATGGTTTTGGCATGTGAAAAGGATGGATGAAGGGTCCATTGGGAGAAGGATGCTGAAGATGTAGCTGCCAGGTAAGAGGATGGCCAAAGACGAGGTTTAAGGATGCTGTGAGAGATGACATGAAGGTGGCAGGTCACAGAGGAAGATGCAGAAAACGGAATCAAATGGGGTCCATGTGTTGTCCAGCCCTATGGAATGTAAAATGCATATGCTAATGAAAAGTATATGAGGGCG